>NC_089589.1:55486260-55786260 GCF_019320115.1 Miscanthus floridulus | reverse complement strand
CACGTCTACCATACATACAGGTATATACTAATAACACAACTAATTGGCTAATTATTAGAAACTCTTGGACATTGCCTTCTTTATTCCTTCCAATACTTTATTAGGAGTTATAAAACTTGATATTTTTTGGAAGAAAATATTGGGTACTCTTGGAGATGCTCTAAGCACCCAGTCTTGAAGAACAAGCACCTAGCAAACTTGAAGCACCCCCAATTGAGTATGGAGCCCCAGAACAAGAGAGAACCAGATGTTTACAGATCTTCTGTTAACACAAAATCTGCAAGAAGATCTACAATCATCAAGGTCAAGCTCTTGTTCAATGGTAGAACCTCACAAAGGATGGAGAAGGAGCACCTCACAAAACTTGCACCAACATCTTAGTGAGGTGCTTTATATTCCATAATCTTGCTACCTTTGAGGATCGAGGTATGTAGATCTGAATCTCGATGCTCAAATGCAACAAGATTATGGAATCTAAAGCACCCAATCTTGGAGGCCTTTTCCAAACACTAGCATCCCTATGAGGTGCTTTATCTCCATCTTGAACCTCTCATGGGCTCCATGCATCAAAGATTATTTTTATTCAGAATTTTCATGCTTCACAGGATCACACAAGGTCCGGCTGTCTGAAATCTTGACTATCTAGATGACGTGCTCCCACATTCCCATGTATGCATGAGTGCGTGGGTGGCATCAGCAGCCTATTATAGCAGGGGATGTCACCTTTCGGCCCATTGCATTAACATGACAGGGCAAAGACCCACTGCCCACCCACACAAATGTCTTTGTCGTGGGGTGGTCAATGGCCCCCAAACTATAGCAGCAAAGACACGGGGCAAGAGGGAAGGTTATACACCTACTGCCTTCTCTCTCCATAGCTCCTGATTCCATCCCAAAGCTTTTGCCTTCCATCCTACTGCGTCGCCGATGCCTCCATGGTAGAGCCAACGAGGCCGTCTATCGATGGGGAGGCCCCAGAGGCCTTCCATGCTGGCAATCCTCCACTGACAGACGGACCTCTCATCAGCATGGTCTCTCACCTACCAGTTCCCCCTTTGGAGGTGGATCATCATCGTACCACTGTTCATGTTGTTTATCTTCATTTAACTAGAGTATGCGAGCAATGCTCACACTAGTATTTGTGTTCATGCTGTTTAATTTAACTAGTATTTGAAATTTGCTTACTATCTCTATAGGTGAAGGTGGGTGTGATGGCACCCGAGCCTTGTTGGCCCTAGAGCCTAGTTCTTTGTTCGCGGTCTCACTCGGAAAGCGGCCCCACGAGGCATCCTCTGATGGAGGCAACCGTCCATGATTCTGTGGCATGTTGCGCCGGCCACTTCGGTAAAAATCGATTGCCTTCTCAATCAGATCGTTCTCCCCCTTATCCTATTTGGGCTTGAACTTGGCTTGCATTGTCCAACGCTTTCTCCATGGCGGCGCCATCCCCGGTCTTGGGGCTTTCCCCCGGTGGCGCCGGAGAGTCGCCCCATTGCTGCTTGTTGCCACCGAGCCTCTTTGTCCCCGCACAACCCTC
The DNA here is from genome assembly GCF_019320115.1 of Miscanthus floridulus. Lineage (NCBI taxonomy): Eukaryota > Viridiplantae > Streptophyta > Magnoliopsida > Poales > Poaceae > Miscanthus > Miscanthus floridulus. The sequence continues at coordinate 55,784,723 of NC_089589.1, read as the reverse complement.
TGGTTTTGAGGTGGATGAATCATCAAAAGAGCATGAATCGTTAGAAGACATAGACTACCATCAATTATTGAAGGATTATCGTGAGGTCCAAGCGGTTTTGTCATCAACTAGGCTAAATGCCGAGATGCTGCGCGGTGAGCTTGACACCTCGCGCAATGCACTACAAGCTTCCATGACTGAGGTCTACATGGCATGAGTCGACTGGGAGATCTTCATGGAGGAGGGTCATAACATGATGAACCTTCTTGTACAATTGAGGACGTGGGTCGAGACCCTGCAGCTGTGCGTGCAAGCCGCCCGCAACGTGGGCTTCCTCGTGGATAATCTATTCGCCATAGAGGAGCCGTTTCAAGCCCTGCTAGACTGCCTTGGAGCCATGGTGACCGAAGCCATTCATCAGGGGGCTGCCATGGCACTAGTTGCTGTCTAGCTTCAGATTGGCGCAGCGGTTAACGTCTAGGTGGCAGAGCAGTGTTTTGTTGCTGAAATCGAAGGACGATGACATCATCGATCTGGTCGAGAGTTTTGAGCTGACCGCTAATGCCATCTTAGCGAAGGTGGACTGGATGAGATTTTGTATGCTCGCCTTGACCCTTGATCAGTGGGACATACCAGTAGTACTAGTAATCATGACTAGGTTTGTTCTATGGGACGCCCTTGCAAATATGTGAACTCTTATTTGCATGCATGACTGTGTGAACTTTTGCTGCACTTTATATTAGGTGGGTTAAACTCTGTTGAACGTGGTGTAGCTTAGGTCATTTGGTCATTCTGAAACTTAATTTGCTAAACATTCATGAGTGTCTTTGATCTTTGTTAAAGCCAACTCGTGTCTTTGATAAAATTTGTTGAACTTGAAAGAACCATGCAGCGAGGAGTTCATCTGAACAAGTCATGCCTCGATCTAATGTAGAACAGAGGAGCCAAAGCTGTAGACTTTTACTACGAATGCAAGAAAGTCCGGTCGCTACGTATTTGATCTCGTAGGATAGTAGAGTGTCGTAGCAATCAGTCTACCACTCGACTGTCATGACTACTTTGATTGGAGTGAAATAAGTACAGAAAAGACCTATCACAACCACACTAGGCATTCAAGTCTCAAGCGTGTCATTGTGGTCAAAAGCTCTTTTTCTCGATTCACTTCTTGTGTCCAGCTTTCCTACCGTATTCGCTTCATTCTCATATTTTACTACGCTTGCAAGAAAGTCCGAATGTGGCACATTTGATCTCATTGGGCACTATACAATACAGAGCTATGAGTAAAAATATTGCGTACAGAGTGCACTCAGTCACAACATTTGTATTAGTAGTAGTAGTAGACATGAGTGGCTTTCCTTCCGTCGATTGACACTAATCAAAATCATGCTTACAGATTGCAACTAGTTACCATACCACAGATGTGTACTCTACAACAAATGATCATAACTTTCCCCCTGACCACGTCCCTCTAGTATATTCGATGAAATGATGTTTACCTATTTCTTGTAAACCGTTTGCTCGCTTGATAGTCCGAGCAGCGTAAATTTGAACAGGCCGGACATGTAACTAGTTTCAATTTTATTTGTTTCCTTTAGGGATTCAATGAATGTATTCATATGAAATAGGTTTCCCTGTATAACGTGAGATATGTCTGGCCTGGTCAGATTTACGATGCTTGGACTTTCTTGTGTGTGGTATAAAATTTTAATAGCTGTGTGGCTCCTCTATTAGGCATTACATCGATGCGAGACTTGATCAGATGAATTATGCTATGCATATTTTCCATACTACAGATGAGAAAGAGTACCAGAAAGAAACCTGTAGGTAAAACCAAACAGCAGGGGCAAGAAACCAGCTACCAATTGACCAAAGGACCTGATCTACACCATGCTCAACAAAGTTTAACCCACCTAATACCAAGTTCAACAAAAGTAAACATAGACATGCAAATTAGACTTCACAAATCAAAACCTAAATAGAATGGATAGCTTTGCTTTTGACATTAAGAACTAGCATAGCTTTAATAAAATGATAGAATCACAAATAGCTCAGCTAGCGGCTGCTATTCCTCCATTTGACAAAGGTAAGATTCGAGGGCAGCCGGAAGATTTAGAAACTACAAATCTTGACGATATTCGCAATGCTGCTTTCTACTACACACAACCATCAGAGGAAAGGTGGATAGATTACACCCTACCCAACAAGAAAGGTGATCTAGGAAGACCTATCATCCCTATCGCCATTGGACCTCATATCTTCCAGGAAGCTATCTGTGACTTTGGAGCAAGTGTCAACATCATGCCTAAGGTAATTTATGAGAAAATTTTAGGAGATCCTTTATTGTACACAAATATGCGTTTGTAGATTACAAATGAGTCGCTCTGCTACCCTAAGGGAGTTCTTGAAGATGCCATCATTCGAGTGGGATAATCATATGTTCCCATAGACTTTGTGGTTTTGGAAACAGGTGGAGATGAAAGGGCACCCATCATCCTAGGCCAACTTTTCTTGAGCACCGCAAAAGCCATAATCTATGCGAACAGTGCCAAGATCTATTTCACAATCAAGGATAAAAAGGAGAAGTTCTCTTTCAAAAACCGCATCTTGCAATCTCCTAGTCATCCACAAAAGGCATACCTGCCCGAAGAGACAATAGTGACCAAGAAGAATAACAACCAAAGGAGGAAGAACAAGACCAGTCAGCCACAAGAAGAAATGGTCAACATGATCAACACACTCCGATCTAAGTACGACCACCTCCTTGCTTCACCATTCCTTGCTAAGAAGGATGATCCAAGCGTACCGATGATCGAGTGTACCATTGGAAAAAGAATCTTCCACAAGACCTTCTATGACATTAGATCGGGTGTCAATATAATTTCCAAGCTAACATATGAATATTTATTTAGTAACAAACCCTTGTTCCCTACATATATGTAGTTGCAGATAGCGGACCAATCAATCTGATTCCCTGAGGGAATAGCGAGGGACGTTATGGTTAGAATACAAGATCACTATGTCCCTACCAATTTCATGGTCCTGGACATGGGAGAAGAAGAAGATGATACACACATCATCCTTGGAAGACCGTTCCTCAACACTACCAACGCGATCATCTATATCGGATCTAGACAAGTACACTTCTAATTCCCTGAAGAAAAGGTACGTTGTTATTTCAATAGTTATACAACGTATGAACAGCCGAAGAAGAGCCGCTCTAGGAGGAGACGTCAATCATCCCAACGTCAAAGGAACCAACCTCGATGGAATGAATGGGAAGATGAAGAACAAGAAGCACCTATGAAAGATGAACCTACTCCGCCTAAGACAAGTCCACAGTCCAAGCAGGTGTGGAAAGAAAAGGCAACATCATCATCAGTCACCATCACAAGATGTGCAGCCATATGGGTCTCCACCGCCGACACCAGATGATGCACCCAATGAATGAAGGACTTCTCTCCAGTAAAGTCCTATCCAGAGGACTTAGAAATCTAAACCCTCACTGTGAGGTAACAACGGTAGTTATCTATATTTACTTTCTAGCATTGCATAAATTATTTTTCACTTTAGCATATTTACTTTTCTATATTTGCCTTGCACTAATAAAAGAAAAATAAAAAGTTTCATTACTGCAGATAAAATCTTAAAACCCCATGTGAATAAATCTACAGTGTGTAAACACCTACGGAAGTATTCACTGTGGTGGCATAAAAATAAAAATACTTAGCATGCATATTTTTTTCTTCTACATTGAAAAATATATATTAAATGGACATCATGCTAAAATTTTGCCAAAAGAAAATATATTAAACCCACAAGGACAACAAATCTTTGAATACCTGACCGCTAACCCTTTATCCTAATCTATGTCATGAGTTTTGGTGTTCTTGTTGGAGTATTTTGTAGGATGACCCATAAGATCAAGACCAAGTTTACCCGACTGTCTTCATCCACCCAAAGTACATCTTCCTGAACCGCTGCTGTACTCGCTACACATAAGGAACCTAACTTCTGGATGAATGAGAAGGACATCAGCTGCAAACCTGCTTCGAGAAGGATCACTCAATATTTAACAATCGACCACAGCAACATTCAGCTTGGGGGAGGAGTATCTCCTGTGTATCTAGCTAAGTATTTTTTTCCTTTAGTTTTACTATTTTTTTGAGTTTGCTTTATGTTAGATATAATAAAATAAAAAGATGTATACCAAACTAAAACAAAATAAAAATTTATCTTAGCTAGTTATATAAATTAATAAGGTGTGATCTTAAATTTTGAAAACAAAATAAAAAAGTATGCGTCTAGTTTTCTGTTTTTATGAGCTGAATAAATAAAATGGACTCTAAGGATAATCTCTTGCTATGGAAATGATGAATAGTTGCTCTGTTGTAATTCCTTTCAAGTACCTAGTTTTTAGCCTTGAATTCTCCTGAGTTTTGGATACGACTGTTTTGATATAAGGATTTACTCTGAACTTAAAACTCTTGGGTACATATGCTTGATCCTAGTGATACTAGAGTTCTGGAGGTTTATCCCATGTTGCTAAACTGTCATTTACCCCATGGATGACCTTGCTAGCCTGCGGGAAACCTGCTCGGACATGCGCAGGGTGTGCGGCACTGCCAAAGTCGGCCATCACATACCACTACGTCAGGTGCTACAGCATCAAGGTTTCTAGGAGCGCTATACTACGACGACGACTATCACCCCCAGCTCACCACTAGGCTGGCCAACGTGGGCAACCTAGAGGCCCACTTCCTCGCTGGCTTGCATCCCGTCTTCATGGAAGCCTATAGGTCGTTGACGCTGCCGATTGAATGGCTTTAGCACTCTACCAAGGCAGGCCATAAACTTGGTATGTACATCTACACCCTCATGCTCTACAAGTCTAATACTGGCATCAGAAATGATGACATTGTCCGACACCTGTTCAGGAAGCTCGAAGGTGCTAATGAGGCAAGGCCGGCTGCACTACCGTGGAATAACCAGACCTATACGCGGTGCTACCAAGACATGCACTGGCTATTGCAGGACATGGTGCCACAACATGTAGAGCCCATTCTTCGCCCCGTTCTTCCCCAAGATGGGCATTTGTGCACAAGCGTCGACTGCGGCGTGCCCATCGGATTTGAAGAATGGGACATGTGGGCTAGGTTCTGCAGCGAGGAGCGTAGGATCTCACGGGAGTGCTATAAGTTATTCACATCAGTGTGGTAGATTAATTCTAAATTAGTGCACATTAAGTTGTGTTAAACGTCTATGCATATATATCTGGTTGGTGACTTTATTTTAATTTGGCAACAACATCAACTATATATGTATCTTGTTGTTCAAAGTCTACTAGTGCTGATCGTGTTTTTTCATATGAGCATGCACCCTTGCTCCACTAGATTCTAGTATCAAACAATGGGAGCGAGGCCAGGCTTTATGTATACATAGGGCAGACCTTCTGTATACAGTGCATGCTGTGAAGTATACAGTGCGGTCCAATCCAAGCAGTCACAATAGTGCGGTCTAATCCAGGCGTCGGGGCTGGTCAAATTTACACTACTAGGACTATGAGCCATGCATACGATTTAGGGTGTCCACAATGGCATCGACGTCCAGTCATGGAATATTGGTGTTCCCGTCGTGCTCCTACCCATCATGTCCTAGACTGCCATTGCTCTCCCCATTGCCCTCGACAATGACACTGGCGCCAACAGCACCGTTGGTTCCCTCGCTACCGCAACTCCTGGTCTGCTCCACTTCGTCATCATCGCAGGCTGTGTGGCCTCCTCTATTCTTGCTAGCCCACGTCGCGAGCGGGTCTCATGTATTGTAACACCCTGGGTGTTAGTCATGAGTTAAGCAGTGGATTTTGACTTAAGTAAACTATGTCAAGCAATGATCATGATCTCTAGTTCATAATTTTGAAGTGATGATGAAGGTGTTGTGGTCCAATCTATGAAATTGAGTCCCAACTTGAACTTGGACAACACACCTTTGCTTACATGTGGACCTTGGTTATGGTTAGGCATGAGTAATGTTAAACATGCTTGTTTCATGTACACTACATCAACATGCATCCATCTTGACCAGTGGAAAAGTTTCATGAAGTTTGGAGCCAAAAAGTCACATGAAATGATAAGTTAGATTTTTGCTTAAATTGCTTCACTTAGCAAATGGAAACATGGGATGTCGACCAAACCTTGCAACCTTTCTCAAACAACTCTAATTAAACTCATGAACAAAAGTCACGAAGGGCTCAAATTGAGAAAATGTCAAGAAAATACCTCAATTGTTTGAAAACCCTAATTCCAAGGTTTAACGAGGTGCTGCTTTGACCAAGACAAAGAAATAGTTTCTGTACTAGATATGAAGTTTGACCTTTAATAAAAGTTGAAGTTTGAGTGGAGTACAACAAATTTTATTTTTGTACCAAGACCTGATTCAACTTCTATGTGGCTCAAACAGTGGTCTCAAGTTTGAATCAGCTGTTGTTTTCAGCCCCGGAGAATATTCTGTCTGAGATTAGTGGCAAGAATAGTTGACATCATGCGTTCATGGATTTTTGTTAAGCAACTCAAGTTGAGACAAATATAAAAGTTGGAGTTTACATCTTGGAGATGGACATACAAAAAGTTGGAATCAATTTGACCAAGTTTTGACCAAGTAATTCGAGCTCGAGCAGAGCAAGGCTTAATCCTTGATTAGTCGCTGATACTGTCAACTTTGGGCTTAATTAGATGCTAATGGAGAGCTCTAATGGCCAGTCACCCTTAATGAGTTTTGTAGATCATTAGGTGGGCTGTAACTTTGTTTTTGGGTCCAAGGTCCAAATCGGCCCATAGCTGGCCCAAAAACAGCGCCCACCTTACCCACGTCGCTGCCCACCATGTACTCGGTAAAATGCCCCAATGGGCAATGCGTGTCTAGGACGTGGTGTCCATGCCTGAGCACACCCACACCTCCTTGCCGCATGCCCCTGCTCTCTCCTCGCGTGATGGGATGCTGAGTTGCTCTCAGACGCATCCCACTCCTCCCTCTGCGCTCTCCCTCGCCATAGCGTGGAGGCCGAGCTGCACCATGGCCAAGCCAGCTGAGCTCCCTGCCTCCACGTGGTTCTGCTCCTCCAATGCTCCTCCGTCTGAGATAACCACTCCACTAGATCCGCTGCACCTCACCGCACCTCCTCTGCCCCTTTCTCCTGGTCCCGCGACCACCGGAGTGCTGCTACCGGTGCAACTACGATTGCCGGGCCACTGACTCCCGTGGTCTAGCCATCATGGGCAATAGCGACCGAGCCTTAGCCCCCCAACCGGTGTGTGGGAGCCCCCGGTTGGATGCACGACCCTGAGCTCACCGTCTCCGACCACCCCCGCTGCCGGAATCGGTGCTAACACCACCCTCCCCCGCTCTGCTTCCGTCAAGAGGAGGAAGAAGGGCCTCATGCTCGAATAGAAGAGAAGGTAGAAGGTGAAGTGAAAAGCCGTAGACTCATATGAATAGTGTTATTCAGACTTGTTTGCTTGGTTTAATTAAAATTTCTTATAGGGGCCTAGGTGCAAACGTGGTTTTCCTTTTCCATTTCTTTTATGCATTAATCAGCTGAATCTTTGAAAATCGATATCTCATGCTAGAGAGCTCCAAAAATAGTGAAACTAATTTTGTTAGCTTTGTTATGAAATGCTCTACGTGATAGATCTATAAAATGTACTGCTTCATGCATGTTTATGTTCTGTGTAAAATATTCTTTAAAGATGCTTTTAGAAATGCTTTTAAGTTGGTTAGATGCATATCTTGAATTATAGAAGTACAAAAATTGTGATTCCAGTTGTGTTAGTCTTGTGATGACACTCACTAGCTAAGAAAAATACTAAACATGCTAGTTGTGTACTATTTTTATCATGTTTTGATTTAATCTTGTTAAATAGGCAATTTTAGCTTGTTTTGCTTGTTATTCTCATATCTCGTGCACCAATTGCTGTAAAATTTTTTATGGTAGGCTACAGATTCTATGTCTGTACTGTGGTAAAAATTTCAAGGGCATTGGATGCAGTATGATGGAGTTATTGATTTAACTTGCCTAGAGCTTGATAAATGGTTTTAAATGGTTTATGAATAATTGGTATATGCAAAAATATGAAAGGTGGTTCCTTTGCCTTTGCATGATGATGTTGTGACCTAAGAACACTTAATATGGCCATGTGCTTGCAGAAAATATTGAATTTCATATTTATCTTGCTGCAATTTATCCTTTTTGTAGTAATTAAATTATAAAACCTGAGCATGTGAAATTTGTGCAATAATCATGTTTGGTCATCATCTTCCTCTCATAAAAATCTTAGCACCAAACAAGTTGTTCTCATATGGCACTAAAAATAGCATATATATTGCATTATATACATCTATGTAGTTAATTGTCCTATGATGCTTCTCACAGCTATTAGTATATGCTATGATTGTTTGAATATGGTCACAAGTTGTTTAGAGTAGCATGTATGTCAAGAACATGTTATTTTGTAGCAACTAAATAAGAGATGAATGTGGTATGCCTCAGCTGTCTAGACTACAGGTACAGTTTTGGTTGTTCAATTAGTTTTGTGATGCAAATGATGTTTTCTATGAATATCATGAATACCAAAGTTGTACATAACTTCATAATCTAGCTTGTGTTAAATTTTCATGACCAGAGGCCTAAAAATTTAGGAGCTATAGATTTTATAATTTCCCTGTCAGGTTTTGCATGCTCTCTGTACAGATCTGAATGATTATGTTGTTTGACTTAGATAAGCTTTGAATCATGTCTTTGATATAATATAAGAAGTGTAGTTCTTTTCATGAGATTTCCAAATTGTTAAAAATCACCCCTTTTGGTGGTCTAAATCTCCAGTTATGAGCTTGTGAAGTGGAGTGATAGGTTCTGTCCTAATCTGGACAGAGATGTCTTCTTTGTGATGTTTGACCTAGTTAACTTTAGAATTAGCTTGTGATGTTTATAACAAAGTTGTTCATGGTTTTCTAAGGTTTCTAAAAAGTCTAGAACCACCTTGTTGGGAAAGCTAGAACTCAACTTATTACTGCCTAAATTTGCTTGTCAGATTCTGTCCATGTTTTGGACAGAATTGTTGCTTTGTGTGTTTAGGGTCAAATAACTCTTGAATCACCTAAAGTAGATAACTTAATAAGATTTCTATAAATTTAAGGATCATGCTTGTTGGATGAATATAACTTGAGATATGCATTTTTGAAGTTAATATCAGTTTTCTGTCCTTAGTTGTATAAGCTCTGCTTCATGATGTATTTTGACCTTGTTATTTCTTGAATCAGCTTTTGGTGTTAACAACAAAGTTTTAGATAATTTCATTAGATTTCCAGAAAGTCTTGAATCACACTTTTTGCATGCCTAGAACTCTAGGTATGATTAAAATAAGTGACTATGGTGCTGTTGTTCAGAATCAGTGTTTGTACCTAAAATTGTTTTCTTCACCTTGCTTTGCTTTGTGTGTTGCTAAGTGTGGCTCATGCCTTTGATGGTGTTAAGTTAATATACCTAAAACCTTGTGAAACTTGTGTCATGCTTGGTGCTACCTTCCTTGCTATCCTAGCATGATAGGTTGTGGGATGTTTAATTAAGTAACGTGGAGTGCTTATATATGTTCGGTGTAATCTTGTGCTCATCTTGAATACTTTTATTGAAGCATCTCATAATGCCATTCTTTGCATTCATGCACTTGCATTGTTGCATCTCATCTAGGTATGCTAGATGCATCACGTGAAGGACATGATGATGGAGTCGAACCAGAAGACGGTGTTGGTGGACCTATCCCTAAGATGGAAGGTCTAAGCTAGTGCTAGGACCGGAGATGTCACCAAGACAGTGCGAACTAATTGAACTAACTTGTGTCGGATCCCAAGCAAGCCCCTAAGCCTCCTATGTTTTTACAAATATCACTTGCATCCTTTATGTTTGATGCATTAGGTTATAAGAGTTGGTTGGAAACACTTGATGCATAGAACTACCTTGTCCAAAAATATATCTTGAACCCTATTTAGGTCCAGGATCGAATAGATGCTTAGCCATGCTAAGACCGGTAGAAGTCGGGTGATTTTCTGTAACCTGCGAGATATAGGTGGATACCAAAGCACGGTTGGCTATATTTGCTATCATGGAACAGAACCATGGGGTAATGTAACTGGAGGCCGGATGGAGTCTATGTGTAGGTTGACTCCTGTGATTCCGTCTGTGTCGATTAAGGGTCGTACCGTTGTTGGCACTTCTACCAAGATTGAACTCTCACTTAGCTGGCCAGATAACTCATTCCGACCGTGAAGCTGAGTAGCTCAACTCAGGTCGGGCCCTGTTCTATAAAAGTGCGTAGTCTAGATGGTAGTAAGGATGTGCGGGGAGCCAGACATGAGCCCAAGGGCAGGCCGGGCCTGAATGTCTGGGTAGCTGGTCATCCCTAATTGTGCGGCGCTGATCAACCCCGCAAAATGTGGACCTAAGTTGTACCAAAGGTGACCTAAGACTACCTTGGTGTAGGTATGTCTGGGTTTGTGTTAGGAATAAATTCCCAGCTGGTTGAAATGGATTGGAATCGCCGTCTCTCCTGGATAGTGAGAAACTCGACTAGCTCCAGCATCGTAGTAATTGGATTATGGAATATGATGGTTCTAATGAATATGAAAATCTTACACTGGCTATGGTTACTATTGTTATGCTACTAAATGCTATACCACTTGTTTGGCATAGGTTAGTTGCTAATCTAGAGATGAATAGCTATAATTAACTTGATGACCGAATTATAAAATGTATAGCTGAATTAGTGGCTTTTTATGCAAAATGTTGTCAAGCAAGCTGCACTTATAAAGCCTTGCATAATCCTTGCAGTCACTTTATTTTTGGTTTATGATGGGTAAGTCTAGCTGAGTACATTTGAGTACTCTAGGTTTATCCCACCATGTTGCAGGTGAAGTTCTCGGCCTGCTGAAGATGGTGGCTAACCGCCGGTGGGCTCGATGACTCTATATTTATTTCTCATCTATATGCTTTTATTAGAGGATGTCACTTATGCTAGCAATGTATTTGGAACTTATATTATTGTAATCATTTGAAAGCTATGTTGTTTTCACTAATCGGTTTTGGAACTCAAACTTGTACTATTATTTGTAAACCCATTTGTAATATTATTTCCACTACAACTCTATGTATGTGATGTGTATTTGCTTAATCATATGATCTTGGTTGTGATATTGATTTACTGAGGTCCTTCGTGACACTCGGTGGAGTACCAGATTTATATAAGTGAACATATGCACGTGTCAACGTGTTAGCGGGGACAATCGTACTTGATCTTGTATAAATTGGGCGGTTCTATCACATGTATCCTCGTGCTCCCACATGCCGTCCGTCGAGGACATGTCTGAGCGCTCTCTAGGCTGCATTATGACAAACTTAGAGGATGATCGTCGACATGGGTATGCAACTCCCATCCCCGAGAGCGAGAAGCTAATGATACACGCTAGCCACTGTGGCTTGCTAGTCTTCCCCCTTTGCCTAGAGAGTGCGCCCTATGGTTGGACATAGTCTATCATCAGGGGGCATGTCCTCGCTTGGGCCAACCGCTGCCCACACGAGACATACGCCATCGACAAGAAGATTGCCCGCAATCGTGGTGCCGGTTAGATTGGTTAATCGTTTGCCTTCTAAATCTAATCGCTCTCTCCTTTATCATCTGGGTTTGAACTTGTCTTGCATTGTGCGGTGATATTCCTCCATGGCGGTGCCACCCCTAATTATGGGGCTTCCCATCGGTGGTGCCAAAGATTCATCCCATCACCGTTCACCACCGCCGATCCCGTCTATCCCCACACAACCCTCTGGTTCTAAAGTGGGCGAATCTTTAGGCAACAAAAAAATATCCTAAGTTATTGAAGCATTACCACGAGGTCCGAGTGTTGTTGTGTGCATCCAGGCTGCACGACAATATGCTACGTGGTGACTTAGTGGCCACGCGCACCACATTTGTCGTGGCCCAGTAGGAAGGTGCCCAAGCAAGAGAAGACATGGTGGTTGTGGTGTCCAAAGCCATTCATGAAGCGGCTACGATAGCGCTAGCCGCTGCCTAGCTTTAGTTTGGCGAGGCGATGAACATCCAGGTGGTGGAGCGGGGTTTTTCGCCGGGATCAGACAACAATGAGATCGATGATCTCATCAAGAGCCACTGTCCAACCGCCAATGGCATCTTAGAGAAGTTGAACATGGAGTAGATCCTGCATGCCCACCTCAACCCTTGATCTGTGGGACATATCAGTAGTACTAGTAGTCATAACTAGGTTTGTTGTGTGGGACGCCCTTGCAAATATGTGAACTCTTATTTGCATGGATGTCTGTGTGAACTTTTGATTGAACTTTGTATTAGGTGGGTTAAACTCTGTTGAGCGTGGTGTAGCTCAGGTTGTTTGGTCATTCTGAAACTTAATTTGCTAAACATTCATGAGTGCCTTTGATCTTTGTTAAAGCCAACTCGTGTCTTTGATAAAATTTGTTGAACTTGAAAGAACCATGCAGCGAGGAGTTCATCTGAACAAGTCTCACCTCGATCTAATGTAGAACAGAGGAGCCAAAGCTGTTGACTTTTACTACGAATGCAAGAAAGTTCAGCCGCTATGTATTTTATCTCGTAGGATAGTAGAGTGTCGTAGCAATCAGTCTACCCCTCGACTATCGTGACTGCATTGATTGGAGTGAGATAAGTACAGAAAAGACCTATCACAACCACACTAGGCATTCAAGTCTCAAGCGTGTCATGGTGGTCAAAAGCTCTTTTTCTCGATTCACTTCTTGTGTCCAGCTTTCCTGCCGCATTCGCTCCATTCTCATATTTTATTGCGCTTGCAAGAAAGTCTGAATGCGGCACATTTGTTCTCGTCGGACACTATACAGTATAGAGCTGAGTAAAAATATTGCGAACGGAGTGCACTCAGTCACAACATTTGTATCAGTAGTAGTAGTAGTCATGAGTGGCTTTTCTTCCGTCGATTGACACTAACCAAAGTCATGCTTATAGATGGCAACTAGTTACCATACCACGGATGTGTACTCTACAACAAACGATCATAACTTTTCCCCCGACAACATCCCTCTAGTATATTCGACGAAATGACGTTTACATGTTTCTTGTAAACCATTTGAACGCCTGATAGTCCGAGCAGCGTAAATTTGAACGGGCCAAACATGTAACTAGTTTCAATTTTATTAGTTTCCTTTAGGGATTAAATGAATGTATTCATATGAAATAGGTTTCCCTGTATAAGGTGAGATGTGTCTGGCCTAGTTAGATTTATGATGCTTGGACTTTCTTGCTTGTGCTATAAAATTTGAATAGCTATGTGGCTCCTCCGTTAGGCATTACATCGATGCGAGACTTGATCAGATGAATTCTGTTATGCATGTTTATCATATTGCAGATTACAAAGAGTACCATAAAGAAACCTGCAGGCAAAACCAACCAGCAGGGGCTAGAAACCGACTACCAATTGACTAAAGAACCTAATCTACACCATGTTCAACAAAGTTTAACCCACCTAATACAAAGTTCAACAAAAGAAAGCACATACATGCAAATCAGACTTCACAAATCAAAACCTCTATACATTTGAATGCATCTAACATAAAATGCAAGTAAAGATACATAGGAAGAGTAACAACATAAGGAAAGAGTAACAACATGTACTCCATCCGTACTCCCAACATAAGGAAGATACATCAAATGCAATGTGAGATACATCAAATGGAACTTTGTTTACTCTTCTACTCATCATCGGTATTACTGTCCACATCCTCGTCCTCATCGTTGGTATCAATGTCGTCGTCCTCCTCTATATCCATGAGGCCATTTTACTCATCAGTGGTGATGCGGTTGGACACCTGCTCAGCATTAGCACAAACCAGGTAGCGCCAGTGCTTCTCGGTGTTGTGGGCGGTGCTGATTCCCTACATCACAATGCTAGTGTCAAAGCCATCTATCTAGCTCTAGTAGTAGGCAAGGATGTACTCTGTGTTGTCTATGTGATTATTATTTAGGTAGGCTGGTAGTTCTTCTAGGATATTGGTGACTTGGTGAAAAATGAAGACGTAACTGCTCACCTTTTCCTCCTGAGGCAGGTTGAGGGTGCCCACACTAGTGTTTTGTAGTACATGCCTATCTTCAAGAAAGCCTTACACATGATGCCAATGGCCCAATCATCTCTATCTCCAAAGGGATCCACTAGAGCTTCATCTTGATTCACCACGGGTACGGCATCATCCTCTGTCACCACGGGCATGGCATCATCCCCCTCTCGTGCGTGCTTTGCAGAAGGCTCGCCCTTCACCATGGTGGTGGCTAAGAGTGAAGTAGGTTTGGAGAAGGCAACCACACATTCTTGGTGATTTTAGATCTATAGTGGGAATGGGAGGGCTCGAGGAAGGAAGGAAAACAAGCGGAGTTGCGGAAGAGATCACGACAGTTAATATATCACTACTACAGAGGAGCCATTGGTGTTTTTTGGCAACAACGAGGAGCCATTGGTGTTGAAATGCTATTGCACACACAAGAAAGTCTAACCTCTATAGGTTTGAACGTGTATGACACACTGCATAGACCTTAGCTTACAATACAATCAAGTTAAAGTTGTTGCAAAATAATGACAACATCCATCAAGAGGAAATTAACAAGTCCATAGACAATCAAACAACATTGATCCATTTAAACATGTCATGACAGAGAGATACAAGAAATGCAGCTTTATTTACCACTTTGCTAATGACTCCAACTCCGAGAATAAGGGAATATAGGGAAGATAGTAAGGTATGCCGATGATTTCTGGCAGGATGTCATGTCTACCATATGGAATGTAATGTGTAGGGATGACATGAACTTTTTTGCTATCCATAATATATGTAGTGACGGATCTTTCGACCCCAACCCCAACAAAGAAAACCAAATTCCATTATGGGTGAACTATAACCACTGTGTAGCACGACTCAAAATCAAAGTAACCCATTTGTTTCTTCGTCTTTCCAAACAACTTACACAGGCTGATAGTATGCTTCAATGTCCATTTATTATTAGTACCATAGTCTTCAAGGATCCAGATTAAAAGCTTGGACATATTGCGATCACCAATAGTACATTGACACAAGTGACCCTGAGCTTGATGGATGGAGCGTGAAAAACCATGTGGCCTATTAGGAATTTTCCTCCATGCCTTTCCCTCCATATCCATAGCAAGTATACGATGTTAACCCTCACAGAACCCAATTTAGTGTAGACAACAGTAAAGAAACACAATTCCTGATTTTGAAAATGTCCACTCAGCCTCCTTGCCCCATTTAGATTTGTTAAAGATCCATACTATAGTTTTAGATGAGTAGATGTCCACACCCACGGACTAACCATCCTCCTCCATATATTCAAATACATGAAAGTGCGAGGAGGCTATCAGATTGAACCCCAATCGAGCCTCACCAACAGAATGGATTCGAGGCGACAGTACCTTCAACTTCTGGGTTGCCGGATTGCAGACGACATAGCGGTATCGATTAGCCCCAAGGCACCAGCATAGGATGAGGCCATTGTAGCAATCTGACACAGCTACATTATTCATGGTGAAGGGCAAGAAGGACCAGGAGGGGTAAACACTAGTGATGCTGGTGAAGTTTTGTTGGCCATAGATTTCATCGTAGAAGAAGCTGACCACAGTCTAGGGAATCAACTTATGGTTGTCCGAGATGAGGCATTTCCAGGAGCGATAGACACATTTGCAGCAGAACAAGGAGTGGGCGGGGAGGCGGTAGAGGATCTCAACAAAGACATCATCCATGAGGCTGGCCAGTGCATTCCTCTTATTGGGGGCCTCCTCTATTTTGTCAGTGTGAATGCAGTACGATGAGAGCTTGCTCAGTAATAAGATCACTGAGGAGGAAAATAATCCAACAAAGATCCATCAGTGAAGTCCACAACTCATACCAAAGTGCAACTTTAACAACCATTAACAATTTTCATGGTATGACCTCATCTAAATTTAGAGTAGCACCACATAGATATATATAACTCAAACTAGAGTAGCAATTAATGGAGCTGTAACCATTACAATTCCAGCTAAATCAAGTCTAACCATCACACTTACAATTAGTACACGAGCTCATAGCTTCTTCCATAGGAGATAGACAAAGATTAAGAGGACTACAATTACAAAAGTTTTGAAGGACAAAGCGGATGGAGCAGCTGTTGGGTTTTGAAGATAGAAGTCATCATCATGAGATAAGGCTAGATTTGAGTTGGTTTTTGACTTGAAGGCAGCAATTCCTTCTTCATAGGAGTTGTACTTTTTATAACAAGCACCATGAAACCTATGAACTTGTCTATGCAGTCAGGATAGTTGTAGTAAACTCCTGGCTCATGGCCATTGAACACAACATAGCAGGGAAGACTCATCTCAAATATGCACAACCTGAACAGGCTGCCTCAATTTTCACATGTAGAATGTCAGTGAACAAGTGGTAGTGATCATCATTGGCATTAGTAGCAACATGTGTAGCTTAGACATTAGTGGCCTCAGTCATGTGAATGATGGACAACATTGATTTTCTTTCGATGCATTCATCTTGTTTGGAACCAAATGGATAATTTGGTTGTCAACAAAGAGAAGACACAGAAAGCAAACATATGAGTTGCATCCTAATACATCCAACATCCATGTAGACATCATTGGCACAGAAATGTGGCCTCAGATATGTTACAATTTCAAAATATCATAAGGACTCACTGGTGGCACTAGAGCATACGAAACAGAAATGTAGAATTAAGCAAGTACTGGACAGAAAAAATAGTTTAAGGCAGAAGCGAAGGGCATGTTTGTTTGCCTAGACAAATCTAAAAGTGACATGCACCGGTAGAAAACCAACTAGTGCCACCTCCTAGTTCTTTTCATCATCATTGGCCTAATCAGATCTGAAATGCTACAATGTTTCTTGTATACCTCATGTTCAAGCAAGGACCAAAACAGTGAAGCGAATAGGAAAAGGCAAGAAAGGAGACCTGCGGATCGGATCTGTCGCCTCTGCCGCGGCACACGATGGACATAGACGCCAATGCTGCCATGCTCCACTAGGAAGACCCACCGCCTTGCCTCCAAAAGGACACCTGAGCCACCACATCACACTGGGGATCCTCCATTGCCACCGCCACCGCAAGTCCAACGAGCACAGATTTGTTTCCACTTGTAGGGGATATATCCAATATATAAGTCAACCAGTCCACACAGAGAACATATACTACTCCAAAGACATGCCAACACAACCAAGCGTCTAGTGCAATGGTGAAGACAGTCTATTCCTTGATCTGGGTCCTGGGTTTGACTCCTAGGTCTCATGTTTCTTTTTGAGTTTGAATTTATTAAACCCCGATGGCAACAAGTGAAACGCAAGCCATCAGGTCCCATAGGTCAAATGGAGATGGAAAAAGGTCCCACAAGTACACATGACACATAAGCCATCGGGTCCCATAGGTCAGATGGAGAAAGGGTCCACAAGTGACACGCAAGTCGTTGGGTCCCATAGTGTAACACCCTTGGTGTTACACCCTAAACAAACCACTAAACCATGTCATGAGCATCATGTTTATGTGATAATGCATGTGACAAAGTGTGTAGATCTATTTCTTGTAACCTCAAATGAATAATAAAAATGTTAAATGAAAGTTGTTTCAATAGCTCATGTATATCAAGTAGGGTTGAAAACCAATTTTTATTAAGCAAAAGTATTATAGAACATGTGTGTGACACCTAAATAAGGTTTGAAGTACAAACTTTGTAGATAACAATGCAACTCTTGCTGGAGAAAAATAATAATGCTAGCTAGTATTTCTAATAGCTTAGAAATGGAACTTGAAATCAAATCCAGCACAAGACTTGAAAAATCCTTAAGTTTGAAAACAGTGTGACAAGGCTATGTTGGTGAATTAATTTTGGAAAATTTAGCTAAAGGTCAGTGCTATGTTTTTGTTCAATATGGTAGTTTGATGTACCCTCTTTAGCATGGTTTAGGTGGTCGAGCCTCAATCAAATCGATTTAGTTTTGGCAAACGCTTTAAAATACGTGCACGAACATCATCTTGGGCTAGTTGGCCGAGTGGGCGTGGTCACCATGCTCGAGAGTGCGAAGTTTCCATGTTTGGCCACCCATGCGCATGCACACTGCCGTGTGTTGGCCAGCTGAGGCCGTCCTTGGCCTAGCCATGGCCTGACTGCGACTTAGCCGCTACTACCAGTCTTGCTACTGCCCCACCTTGCTCCCACGTTGCTGGCTGCCGTGACTACCACTGGCTGCCTACGTGGTCGACCATGGGCCACTGGTGGCCTATGGCCACTGCCACATGGTGCTACTGCTGCCGCAGCTATGGCACCGTGCTGTGTTGCTGTTGCTCACCTCATCGCCGTGCGCACGTGGTCTGGCTCCCTGCTACCTTGCGTCGTCACCTCGCCTTAATGGCGCTGTGGCCGCACATGCCATGGTCCCCAACTGCCTACGCGCACACATGTTTTCTAGCTACGTTGTCTCATAGCGAGCGCGCAAGTGCTGTCTCTGGTCTGGCCTACCGCTTGCCGCCAAGGCGAGGACGGCTAGAGCTCGGACCTACCCACCTTCCTGCCGTCAAACCGCACCCACAAAATTCACCAAAGAGAGATCACCACAACTCGATTCAACTCATCCGCAGCCTCGCCATTAAGCCACCTCGCCACCCAACCCCATCCCACCTTGAGTTGAGCCCGGCCAAGACTCAATTTGGCCACTTCCCTACCGCCGAGCCATTAAGGCCACGCTCATCCAGCACGGGTGGCAACTCCCCAAAGGAGCCATGAGAGGCCAGTCCAGCTACACCATTAGCTCCGCTTTGATTCCCTCTTCACCCTACGCTTATCAGCCAAACTACTACCGCTACCCCGGTGCCATGGATGTGGCCGTGTCCATCGTGGTGCGCCGCCGCATGGCACGGTCGCACGTGGCTAGCCCTCCTCTACCATCCTCTACTTCCAACTGTCAATTCGACCGAGTCCACAGCAAGCACCGGATACTCACCCGCCCTAGTTCACCAGAATGGTCACGCCGCCATCGTGGATGGCCATGCATCGCTGTAGCCCTCACCAATGAGCCCTGCCAACCCTTACCGCCACCCAGCACAGTAGTTTAGGTCGAGGATGGCGATCGACCCACTTGATGGGTCCGCACAGGTCCTAGGCAGCTGGCATAGCCACCCTGTGCTGCTGCTCACCGCGCTGTCGTGCACAGAGTTGCCCAGGGGGTGTGGGGAAATTAAGAAAAACTCAGTGGGTTAAATGAATTCGTTAGAGAGGAAGAAATAGTGTTAGGACATAGGTGTAGTTTGGGAGAAGTTTGAGGGCTCTATTGCAAAAGTGCTAGCGCGTGCAGGCTCCCCCACCGTGGGCCATCTCGCAAGTGGGCCACGTCCATGCGGGCCACACATAGGCGGGCCACGCAGTTGAATCCATTTTTTTCTTTTTCTTAGGAATTAGTAATAGTTTTTTCATTTCAATTTTTGAGCTAGATTTGTATAATTGATATAAATTCGTGTCGGTGTCCAAAAATTATGAAACAAATTTTGTTAGGTTCCTAAAATTGTGATCTATCTAGTAGTATTGATAGATCATGCATATCTATGTTGATACTAAGGGCTATTAAATCGTTTGAAAGTGTTTAGTATTATAAGGGTAATTATTGTAGGAATTTTTGTGGTAAATTGGTGATAGCTTTGATCTAGAAATTTTTACAGTAGCTTCATTGTATTATTATGTGCTTACTATAATTTTTGTAGCCCTAATATTGCTTGTTTATTAGGGTAGCTACATATCCATTAAACCTTTAATATGAATAGGAGCATAACATTGATTTAGGAAATTAAGCACTTGTTAGGGTGAGCTTAACACTTGATTTGATAGAGCTGATGGTTAGCTTAGTATCTTAGTCATTAGAGCTAGTTTGTTAGTATGGCATATGTGTTCGTATTTGAAAAGTTGTTGTTGCCTAAATACTAAATCGTTGCATCATCATCATCGCATGCATATAGAGAACGACTCAGCGGAGATCATGACCACAGGCGAGCATGAGTTCGAGGAGATCATCGAGGAGTACGAGGAGGATATTCTCATGTAGGAGGAGGTCCTGGAGCCACCACTGACTGATGTAGTTGACACCGCGCTAGCCTAAGGCAAGCCCCGGTGCATAACCCTTATTTTTTATAATCACTATATGTATGTATGTGATGTGCATTTACATTACAAGAATTTTATGAAAACCACATGCATAGATATATCTGTCCTATGAGTCTTACTACTGCAGGTTTGAGTAGCTGCTATGCTTAGGTTATCGGTAGCATGAGTAACCTGCCATTGCTCACAACAGGTGATTATTATTACTCTCATAATAAAATGATGAATAGAAAATGGAGACCGGGCAGGGATATGGTATGGAAATGGTGGGTGTAACAAGTTGTGTCCCGTAGTCATAGGGCTTAGCTTGGTTACACTATTTTCCCTGTCCGTGTCGATTGAGGACCGTCCATTGCTGTGGATGGTAGTCAGGTCATAGACTTATTACCTGAGCACATACTTGCTTATGGGAGCAAGAAGACTCGTT
This sequence comes from Miscanthus floridulus, assembly GCF_019320115.1. Classification (NCBI taxonomy): domain Eukaryota; kingdom Viridiplantae; phylum Streptophyta; class Magnoliopsida; order Poales; family Poaceae; genus Miscanthus; species Miscanthus floridulus. The sequence goes on along the minus strand of NC_089589.1, from coordinate 55,764,061 downwards.
ACGCTCTTGTCGTGGGTTCCGGCTATTTCTGAACTGACTGATTGGAGGCGGGGAAAGGTGGAGGTCTAAGCACCATATTGAGACTGGGTCTCAAGTCTAGGGGCTTGGAGTCCAAGTTTGGACGGTGACCTAGACCCCGTGACATGAGTTGAATGGGTTGGTCTTGTTTGTGCCTGGGGTACAAATAGGGCATGTGTTTAGGGGTACCCAGCTGGGATACATTGGTTTGTGAAACACCCTTTCTGTGAGACGATACGACTTGGCTTTGGTCTAGCACCGTAGTAAGAACTAGAATATGAAAGGTGGTAAATTGGTTCTGATTATTCAACCCTTGCTTGAAAGTAGAACAGTGCTTACCTAGAATGGTTAGCTAATGAAGTAATCATGACTGCTAATTAAACTTCATCTTAAGGACGTACTTCTAGTAATGCTTTTCGCAAACAAAAAGAAAACAACAAACCCGTATTGCCTATCATACCCCTTGGAGTAGGAAAACTATTCCCACTAGTCAGGTAGTCTTGTGAGTATATTGTGTACTTAGGGTTTATTTTACCCTATAGTAGGTGCAGCTTGAGGAGTAGCTCTTATGTGGAGGATTCTTCTTGTGGGCATAGACGGATCCTTGTATCGTTTCCACTATATGTTTATTTTTATTCCATAGTTTAATTATCGCACTCGAAACCCTGATATTGTAATAAATAATTTCCAAAAACTCTTGTTGTATGAAATGGGCTAAGTATTGTAAGCTCGTACTCATTATTGGATTCTGGGGACAAAATGTGGATTAATTCGAGTTCTCCCATGGGGTGTGCTCGATGGAACTGTCTGATGTAGCTAACTTTCAGGGTGCTTAGTGTCTAGTGGAAGATGAGCACCTCCGAAAACGTGTTATTTCGGGCGGTTCTGCCATAGGTGGTATCAGAGCCAATAATGAGTCTAGAGTTTAAAAACTCTTTTAAAAAACCTAAAATTTGACCAACAAAAGATTTGCGAAAAATAGGATGCGATAAATTTACGTAAGTAAGTATAAGCCCTATCAATATGGTCTATCTAGGATAGTGGCACTAGTTTTATCTAATCAATCTTCTACAGGTACACTAACTTATGTTGCATAAGAATTGTTTAGTGTACGAGAAGTGAGTGTGCGCTGTGCTAAAAATTAGATGCGAATGCCGCTATATTTCGGCTTGAGCGAACGAATAGGTCGATCCATGCATCATGAAAAGAGAATCTTGCTTAAACTAAACTCCCCCACACGTATAATTTTGGGTAGTAAATTGATAGGATAATAAATAAAGTGAAATGTTTTGACTCTTAAGGAAAAGTTCTTGCTTGTAACCATTTATTGGGCCGTATCATCTCTCTAGCCGTTTGTTTCTAAGTATGGAGGCCTGGTCCCTAACGGTGGGTTCCTATCTATTTACAGATGAACCTAAGGTCTGGTCATAGGAGCACTAGTGCTAGGATGGGCCGTGGTCTTGGTGAAGACCAGGGCAAAAATGGTCATGGCGATGATCATAGCAATGCCAAAGGAGAGAGCCACGAGGCCCCACTCCTTGGTCCTCCTCCACCACCACCACCGCCTCCGATGATTCATGCGGAGATGATGGCCGAGATGTTGGTTGCTTGTCATGAGTTAGCCTGAGCCTTGGAGATGCTAGCATAGGCTATTGGTGGCTTCGCTCATGGAGGCCCCGGTGGCAATGGCGGGAACAGGGGTGGTGCCCACGGTCCCGAGAGGCCCTGTTCCTATTAGGACTTCTTGGGGACACACCTGCCCACATTCACGCTAACTATGGAGCCTCTGGACATGGAGCATTGGCTTTGTATTCTAGAGCAGAAGTTTCAGCTACTCATTGTGACTGATGAGAAGAAGGTATGCTTTGCCGCACAGTAGCTTTTGGGATCTGCCAATGCTTGGTGGGACACTTTCAACACCATGCAGCCTATGGACCACCATGTGACTTGGCGGGAGTTTACCACTGCTTTTCGTCAGTACTATATTCCTGCTGGATTGCTGAACAGGAAGTTGTCCGAGTTTTTAGAGCTAAAATAGGGAAATATGACTATGATGGAGTATGTGAACAAGTTCAACCATCTTGCACAATATGCTGGGACTCATGTGGACACTGATGAGAAGAAGATGGACCCTTTCAATCGCGGTCTCTCTTGTATCATGCAAGAGAAGCTATATATAGGAGGCTATCAGACTTTGGAGCATTGATGAATGCTGCTATTGCTATTGAGGGACTTCAGCGTGACTCTCAGGCTAAGTGGAAGCATAAGAGGGTGATCACTGGGTCTTCTAGTCACCCACAGTCATAGAAGGTATAGGTTGTGAGGAGGGTGTCCTATCACTCTTCGGGTGGACAATCATCTCGTCAGACTCAACAAACTTACCAGGCACCTCCCACTTAGTACCATGCATCTACTCAGCAGGTGCAGTAGCCTCAGGGATAGTAGGTTCCGCCTCGTTAGGGATAGGGGAACAAGCCTGATGCCTATTTCAAGTGTGGCAAGGAAGGCCGCTATGCTCATGAGTGCCCCTAGAACCAGCTTACTCAGTATTGTTAGCCTTCAGCAAACTCTCATTTGGTCAAGAGGACTATCATCAGGAAGAAGGTGCCCATGAGCCACTCAGGATAGGTTAACTTCACTGACGCTGAGGAGATCCTACAGGGAGAGCCTAAGATGGCTGGTATGTTCACCATTGATTCCCACCCAGCATATGTATTATTTGATTCTGGTGCATCACATTCATTTATGAGTATGGGGTTTGCACAAAGGCACAATCTATCTACTATGGCTATTCCTATTGTCTATATAATCAGAACCCTTGGTGCGTAGTTGTGCGTTAAAATTCAGACGGACACAGTGAGACTAGTGCTAGCCACTAACTCTTATCGTCTCCAGTTCATGGTGCTGCCTAGGCAAGGCATAGATGCAATTCTGGGAATGAACTAGTTGAGAAATTATGGGGTAGTCTTGAACCTTAGGTAGAGAATTGTGGAGTTAAAGCTTCCTTCTTCTAAGAACACAATGCCTCTCCTTATGCCTCCAGTTTCTACCGTACCAGTTATTGCTCATACTGAAGCTTATCCTGATCTTGCCTCTATTCCTATGGTTTCCGAATACAATATGTGTTTCTAGATGTCTTTCCTGAAGATCTATCTGGGTTACCATCAGATAGGGATGTGTAGTTTTCCATTGAGTTAGAACCTAGAACTGCTCGTATTTCATGGCATCCTTACCGTCTGGCTCCAAAGGAATTGGCCGAGATGAAGAAATAGTTAGAGGAATTGTTGGAGAAGGGATTCATCCATCCTAGTTTTTCACCATGGGGTTGTCCAGCTATTTTTGTAAAGAAGAAGGGCGGCACTCTTTAGATGAGTGTGGATTATCGCCCTCTCAACGCGGTAACCATTAAGAACAAGTATCCTTTACCTCGCATTGATACTTTATTTGATCAGTTGGTTGGTGCCAATGTGTTTTCAAAGATTGATCTTCGTTCTGGGTATCACCAAATTAAGATCCAGCCATAAGATATACGAAAGATAGCTTTCTCTGTTAGGTATGGGCTCTATAAATACCTAGTCATGTCTTTTGGTCTCACCAATGCTCCTGCATTCTTCATGTATCTCAAGAATTCAGTCTTCATGTCGGAGTTAGACAAGTTTGTAGTGGTGTTCATTGATGACATATTAATATATTCTAAGAACAATGAAGAGCATGCACAACATCTTCGCATAGTCCTGACTTGAATGCGGGAACACAAGTTGTATGCCAAATTTAGCAAGTGTGAGTTTTGGTTAGATCAAGTACAGTTCTTGGGACATGTCCTGACACCTGAAGGCATCTTTGTGGATCCTAGCAAGGTGCAGGATGTGTTAAATTGGAAATCTCCAAAGTCAGTGCATCAGATTCGTCAGTTCCTTGGTCTTACTGGTTATTATCGGCGCTGCATCCCTGAGTTTTCTAAAGTAGCTCAACCAATGACCAAGTTGCTCCAGAAGGATGTCAAGTTTGTATGGAGTCTGGCTTGTGAAGAAGCTTTCCAAACCCTAAAGAAGTTTCGTACCTCTGCACCTATTCTTGCCGAACCAGATATTGATAGGCCTTTTGATGTGTATTGTGATGCCTCTAGGACTGGACTGGGATGTGTGCTTATGCAAGACTAACGTATGATTGCTTATGCTTCACATCAGCTAAAAAAGCACGAGTTGAATTATCCCACCCATGATTTAGAGCTGGCCGCAGTTGTGCATGCTCTAAAAATTTGGAGACATTACCTATTGGGAAATAAAGTGCATATCTACATGGATCACAAGAGTCTCAAGTATATTTTCACTCAATCCGAGTTGAACATGAGACAACAGAGGTGGCTTGAGTTAATCAAATATTATAATTTAGAAGTTCATTATCACCCTAGAAAAGCTAATGTGGTAGCTGATGCCTTAAGTTGGAAGTCGCATCAAGTTGAAGAATCTTTGTCTCAAAATCATTCTAAGGTGTTAGCCCATATTGCTCTAGTCTCGGATTTACTTGAGCAAATTATTATAGAGCAAAGGCAAGATGCTTTGGGAATTCCGCATATCAAGAAGCTAATCGCCAAAGGGTGTGGTCCTCATTTCAGTATTGATGATCAAGGTGTGGTGAAGTTCAAGAACCGATTGATGGTTCCCCCAAGTGATGAGCTTAGGACAAAAATTTTGGATGAAGCTCACAACTCCAAATTATCCATTCATCCAGGAAGTACCAAGATGTATCATGATTCACATCACTTGTATTGGTGGCCAAATATGAAACAGGATATTTCCATGGACTTTGTTGTGGGTTTGCCCCGCACGACAAAGCGGTATGACTCTATTTGGGTCATTGTGGATCGTCTTACCAAGTCTGCTCATTTTCTCTCGGCCGATACAAGGTATTCCACCAAGAAATATGCCAAGCTATATTTTGATCGGGTTATAACCTTATATGGAGCTCATCTCACCATTTTCTCTGATAGAGGGTCAGTTTTTGTCTCTCACTTCTGGGAGCAACTCCAGAAGTGTCTTGGTACTCGCCTCCTTAGAAGTTCAGCTTATCATCTACAAACTGATGGTCAGACAGAAAGAGTCAACCAAGTACTTGAGGATATGTTTAGAGCTTGTGTCATTTCTTTTCTAGAAAAGTGGGATGAATGCTTGACTTTAGCTGAGTTTTCTTATAATAATAGTTATCAAGAAAACATTCGAATGACACCTTTCGAAGCTCTATATGGCAAGAAATGTAGAACACCTCTTAATTGGGTTGAAGTGGGTTACCGGGGTTATTTTGGACCTGATTTTATCAAAGAAGCAAGAGAATAGGTCAGTGTTATTCAGTGTCATTTGAAAATGGCTCAGAACGGTCAAAAAGCTTATGCAAACAAGAGGAGAAGACCTTTGTAGTTTGAAGTTGGTGACCATGTGTACCTAAAGGTATCCCTAATGAGAGGTGTGCATCGGTTTGGAGTCTATGGGAAATTAGCTACTCGTTATGTCGGACCTTATAAAGTTTTGGAATGGTGTGGTACTATTGCTTATCGTATCTAGCTCCAGGATATTTTGTCGGTAGTCCATAATGTTTTCCATGTCTCCTAGCTGAAAAAGTGTTTGTGAGTTCTCGATGAAGTGGTGGAAATTGAAGGACTTCCTCTTCAACCTAATCTTTCTTATATTGAGCATCCTGTCAAAATCTTGGATGAAAAAGAAAGAGTGACTAGGAACAAAGTGGTGAAATTTTATAAAGTTCAATGGCAAAACCATTCGGAGGACGAAGCAACTTGGGAGCAGGAGAATTATATTCTAGAATATTATCCTCATCTCCTTCCTAATGTGTCGAGGTAATGGTTTAAATTGAAATTTATTTCTTATCTCTTTCCCACACTAGGCACACACATGAAATCTTGGGATGAGATTTTGTTTAAGGGGGTAGAGCTGTAACACCCTCAGTGTTACACCCTAAACAAACCACTAAACTATATCAAGAGCATCATGTTTATGTGATAAAGCATATGATAAATTGTGTAGCTCAATTTCTTGTAAACTAAAATAACTAATAAAAATGTTAAATGAAAGTTGATTCAATAGCTCATGTATATCAAGTAGGGTTGAAAACCAATTTTTATTAAGCAAAAGTATTGCAGAACATGTGTGTGACACCTAAATAAGGTTTGAAGTACAAACTTTGTTGATGACAATGCAACTCTTGCTGTAGAAAAATAATATTTCTAGCTAGTATTTCTAATAACTTAGAAATGGAACTTGAAATCAAATCCAGCTCAAGACTTAGAAAAATCCTTTAGTTTGAAAACAGTGTGACAAGGCTATGTTGGTGAATTAATTTTAGAAAATTTAGCTAAACGTCATTGCTATATTTTTGTTCAGTATGGTAGTTTGATGTACCCTCTTTAGCATGGTTTAGGTGGTCGAGCCTCAATCAAATCGATTTAGTTTTGGCAAACGCTTTAAAATACATGCACGAACATCATCTCGGGCCCGTTGGCCAAGTGGGCGCAAGCACCATGATCGGGAGCGCGCCGTCGCCATGTTTGGCCACCCGTGTGCACACGCACTGCTACGTGTTTGCCGGTTGAGGCCTGACTGTGGCTTGGCCACTGCTAGTCGCCATGCTGCTGCCCCACCTCGCTGCCACGTTGTTGGCCACCGCGCCTACCGCTGGCCGCTGCTGTGTGGTGCTACTGCTGCTGCTACCACTGTGGCAACATGCAGTGTTGTTGTTGCTCGCCTCATCGCCGCACGCACATGGGCTGGCTCCCTGCTGCCTTGCGCCTTCGCCTCGCCTTAATGGCGCTATGGCTGCACATGCCGCGCTCCCCAACTGCCTATGCGTGCGCACGTTTTCTAGCTGCGTTGTCTCATAGTGAGCGCGCATGTGCTATCTCGGGTCTGACCTGCTACTTGCCGCCAAGGCAAGGTCCCTGCCATCTCTGTCATCTAAGCCGCGGCCATGAAATTCACCAGAGAAAGATCACCTCAACTCGATTCAACTTGTCTGTGGCCACGCCATTAAGCCACCTAGCCACTCGACCCCATCCCGCCTTGAGTTGAGCTCGGCCAAGCCTCAATTTGGCCACTTCCCCATCGCTGAGCCATTAAGGTCGCGCTCGTCCAGCGTAGGGGGCAACTCTCCAACAGAGCCGTGAGAGGTCGGTCCAGCTGCACCATTAGCTCTGCTTTGACTCCCTCTTCACCCTGCCCTCATCAGCCGAACCACTACCACTACCCCAGCACCACAGATGCGGTCATGTCCGCCATGGTGTGCTGCCACATGGCTTGGTCGCATGCGGCCAGTCCTCCTCTGCCATCCTCTACTTCCAGCTATCAATTCGGCCAAGTCCACGGTAAGCTCCTGATGCTCACCCGCAAGATGGTTAGGTTTATAGTTGTCCTAGTTCACTAGAATAGTCATGCCGCCATCATGGATGGCCGTGCGTTGCTGTAGCCCCCACCAGTGAGCTCTGCCACCCCTCACCGCCACCTAGCATAGTAGTTTAGGTCAGGGATTGAGATCGACCCGCTTGATGGGTCCACGTAGGTCCCAGGTGGCTAGCGTAGCCACCCTGTGCCACCGCTCACCACGCCGCCATGCATAGAGTTGCCCGAGGGTGTGGGGGGAATTAGGAAAAACTCAGGGGGTTAAATGAATTTGTCAGAGAGAGGAAGAAATAGTGTTTGGACTTAGGTATAGTTTAGGAGACGTCCGAGGGCTCTTTTGCAAAAGCGCCAGCGTGCGCAAGCTCCCCCGCCATGGGCCATCTCGCGCGTGGGCCTTGTCCGTGTGGGCCGCCCGTAGGTGGGCCGCGCGGTTGAATCCATTTTTTCTTTTTCTTAAGAATTAGTAATAGTTTTTTCCATTTCAATTTCTGAGCTAGATTTGTATAATTGATATAAATTCATGTAGATGTCCAAAAATTGTGAAACAAATTTTGTTAGGTTCCTAAAATTGTGATCTATCTGGTAGTATAGATAGATCATGCATATCTATGTTGATACTAAGGGCTACTAAATCGTTTGAAAGTGTTTAATATTATTAGGGTAATTATTGTAGGAATTTTTGTGTTAAATTGGTGATAGCTTTGATCCTAAAATTTTTATAGTAGCTTCATTGTATTATTATGTGCTTACTGCAATTTTTGTAGCCCTAATATAGCTTGTTTATTAGGGCAGCTACATATCCATTAAACCTTTAATATGAATAAGAGCATAACATTGATTTAAAAAATTAAGCCCTTGTTAGGGTGAGCTTGACACTTAATTTGATAGAGCTGATGGTTAGCTTAGTATCTTAGTCATTAGAGCTAGTTTGTTAGTATGGCATATGTGTTCGTATTTGAAAAGTTGTTGTTGCCTAAATACTAAATCGTTTCATCATCATCATCGCACGCATATAGAGAATGAGTTGGCGGAGATCGTGACCACCGGTGAGCATGAGTTTGAGGAGATCGTCGCGGAGTACGAGGAGGAGATTCTCATGCAGGAGGAGGTTTTGGAGCCACCACTAACTGACGCAGTTGACACCATGCCTGCCCAAGGCAAGCCCTAGTGCATAACCCTTATTTTTGATAATCACTATATCTATATATGTGATGTGCATTTACGTTATAGGAATTTTATAGAAACCACATGCATAGATATATCTATCCTATGAGTCTTACTAGTGCAGGTTCGAGTAGCTACTATGCTAATGTTATTGGTAGCGTGAGTAACCTACCGTTGCTCACAATAGGTGATTATTATTACTCTCATAATAAAATGATGAATAGAAAATGGAGACCGGGTAGGGATATGGTATGGAATTGGTGGGTGTAACGAGTTGTGTCCCGTAGTCATGGGGCTTAGCTTGGTTACACTATTTTCCCTGTCTGTGTCGATTGAGGACCATCTGTTGCTGTGGATGGTAGTTAGGTCATAGACTTATTATCCTAAGCACATACTTGCTTATGGGAGCGGGAAGACTCGTTACGCTCTTGTCGTGGGTTCCGACTCTTTTTGGACCGACTGATTAGAGGCGGGGAAAGGTGGAGGTCTAAGCACCATATTGAGACTGGGTCTCAAGTGTGGGGGCTTGGAGTCAAAGTTTAGACGGGACCTAGACCCCATGACGAGAGTGGAATGGGTTGGTCTTGTTTGTGCCTGGGATACAAACGGGGTGTGTGTTTCGGGGTAGCCAGCTGGGATACATTGGTTTACAAATCGCTGTTTTCATGAGACGATATGACTTGGCAAAGTAAGAACTAGAATATGAAAGGTGGTAAATTGGTTCTGATTGCTCAACCCTTGCTTGAAAGTAGAACATGTGCTTACCTAGAATGATTAGCTAACGAAGTAATCATGACTGCTAATTAAACTTGATCTTAAGGATGTACTTCTAGTAATGCTTTTCGTAAACAAAAAGAAAACAACAAACCCACATTGCCTATCATACCCCTTGGAGTCAGGAAACTATTCCCACTAGTCGGGTAAGTCTTGCGAGTACATTGTGTACTCAGGGTTTATTTTACCCTATTGCAGGTGTAGCTTGAGGAGTAGCTCTTGTGTGGAGGATTCTTCTAGTGGGCACAAACGGATCCTTGTATCGTTTTCGCTAGATGTTTATTTTAATTCCGTTGTTTAATTATCGCACTCTAAACCCCGGTATTGTAATAAATAATTTTCAAGAACTCTTGTTGTATGAAATGGACTAAGTATTGTAAACTCGTACTCACTATTGGATTCTGGAGGTAAAATATGGATTGATTCGAGTTCTCCCGTGGGGTGTGCTCGACAGAACTTTCTGATGTAGCTAACTTTCAAGGTGCTTAGTGTCTAGTGGAAGACGAGCGCCTCCGAAAGTATGTTATTTTGGGCGGTTCTGCCACACATAGGTCGGATGAAGAATGGGTCCACAAGTCACACGCAAGTCGTCAGGTCCCATAGGTCGGATGGAGATGGAGAAGGGTCCTATAGGTACACATGACACGCAAGCTGTCGGGCCCACAGGTTGGATGGAGATGGAGAAAGGTGTCGTCGTGTCCCACAAGTCAGACACGTGACATGCAAGACGTCGGGTCCCATAGGTCGGATGGACATAGAAAAAGTGTCATTGGGTCCCACAAGTCGGATGGAGGAAGGGTCCACAAGCACAAGTGACACGCAAGCCATCGGGTTCCACAGGTCGGATGGAGATGGAAAAAGGCCCCACAGGTACACGTGACACATAAGCCATCGGGTCCCACAGGTTGGATGGAGAAGGGTCCCATAGGTACACGTCGCATGGAGAAAGGATCGAGCGGAGACTTTTATGACAAATTACAAGTGTCACGGATGATTAACTGCAGGTTCCACAGGTACACATTGGATGGAGAAAGTGTTGTGTGGAGATCTATGACGAAGCGCCATCGTTACAGATCGAATATTGTTCGTCACAGATCAATAATTAGTTCAATGATGAAGCCTTATTCGTCACAGTTCTGAATAAGATCGTCGTAGATGAGCAGGAACAGTCACGCGAGTGATATGTGATGAAACCCTGTGTTGTTCTATGATGTTTTTTTGTTAGGATACCCAATTTCATCATAGATAAGGGGGTTCGAGGATCGTCGCCGATGATCTATGACGAAACCGAAATTTTCATCATAAAAAGCAATTTTTATGACAATTTCAGATTCGTTATTAAGATTTTTGTCATAGAAGTGGATATTTCTAGTAGTGATTCAAATGGCAAAGTACATGTGGCACCAGTAGATGGTCTGGCAGGTGTGCATCAGAACTTTTTGATATGCCCTGCATAAAGCTACAGCTCGCCACTTGGTGTGTGTTGGAGTGTGCTCAAGTTGTAGGAGTGTTGAGGTGCTCCCCATGTGGTCTAGCCACCAAAAGTGCTTAAGGAAATATTGGATGATCAGCATAGTGCTTAGGCTAGTTAGACCACCGCATTGACGCTTTCCTCGAGGCCTAGGCTTAGTGCTTAGTGAGGTTTGCATACTTCTTGCCACCCGGTGCTTGCACGCATCATACTTGTACACTAGAGGCTTTGTAATCTTACACTAGAGGCTTTGTAATCTTGCAAGATCACACTAACCATGTGTTTGTGGTGTGTCCCCCTAGCTTATACTTCGGGAACATGTGACAAATGACATTTTGGCCAGAAACACAATAGTGGAGGCAGCAAAGCGGTCCAAGAGAAGGCCTAGCAGAGATGCACTTGCATATGGGGAAGGGCCACAGACTCCATAGAGTTATCCGATTGGGAGCTTGGCCCTTGCGAGGGGATCCAACAAGGACTAGGTAGAAGCATGAGCTTCTTGATACCTAGGAAAAATCATTGTTGTCAACATGACTTTGCATTCTCTACCTTGAAGTTTTCGTATTTATATTGTGTTTCTAGATTGTGTGCTTACCTTTCTAGTTTAGCTTGCTAGGCTAGTTAATATGATTGGAAGCGAGGTTGCATAAATATTTTGTGGTAGAGATAACAAAAGACTTAGCAAAACCGTAGTGCACATTTAGATAATATGTTGCGATGGTTTTGATAAGTAGTCTTTAGAGGCGATTAGTTTTTAGAAAGCCTAATTCATCTCCCCTCTTAGGTGCACAGTCCCTTCGGAAGTGTCCAGCCAACCCTTCCTAAAGTTTTTTTTTCTTTGTGATGTCAAAATACCAGGAAGACCTAAGCTGCAATCTGTGAGCTTCATGCGATTTCAGGCCATTTTTCCTTCTCACAGTGCTCTCCTACTCTGGTTGATAGAGGAAGCTACCATATTTAATCTTATACAAAATTCTCTTTTGTTTTTTTTCATATGTTCGACATAAACCTTGGAATACACTTAATTAGGTAAGAAGTGCTACAACATTACTATGTAGTTGCAGTATAAGTAGGTTAGCATAACTGATGCTAACACACACCAACTTCCTTCCTAAATGATTCACATCTGTGCCATTTTTTCTTAAAGTGATGATTGCAAAAAAATACTACTAAATTAGCAAGAACATATTTCTACATTGCTCACATGCGGCATGGAGAAAATATAATCATCCCAAGCCATTATGAAGTTCATTTCACAATGAAACATGAGTTAAGGCCAACATGATTGATTCGTTCTGGAATAGTTTTAGACCATGTTGAACTGATTCAAAAGCAATTAATGACACTGAAGGGAATGTGATTCAAGGTGATAATAAAGAGGACTACTCAATAGTATATATGTAAGCTGGATATGGTCGTATTTATTTGAATCTATGAAGATTACAAAATATACCACTAAGATATGCAGACATTAATATAGGTAAGGAGAAACAGGACATTTACTATATCAGTTGTCCATGCCTCTATATAAATACCATCTAAGGAGCCTGTCAAGGACCACATTGAAGCAGAAGCACATTTGCAAGCTGTTCTTTTCCTCAACCATATGGTGGCCTCTAAATGTGGCACAATGTGGAATGTGTGCCTTATAACTATTCTTATGTGTGTTATGATTATACAATCAACACCATATCACCCCGAAGGTACATACACACTTTTTGATATGCAATATATTAAGTTGACAAAATACACTAACTAACAGTTTGCAGATGATTTGCTCTGTCATGAGCTACAACAAGAATGTGTCCCTAGAAATTGTTATATTGAACTATGCCAAGGGTGGTTTGGAAAACACAAGTACAGATCTGCCTTTTGCAGTAGGCATCCTCCTTTTCCTGACCAGTGTTGCTGCTCAATTTACCGCACCACCAAGATCCCTAACTCCAAGTCCCTGCAAGCCGAGCGGTGCTACTTAAATAATAATGTTGTCCCATGACTAATTTCTTGTTTCAGCAATATTACTAAATAAAGATGTATTTGGCTAACTTGCTCTTAAATGCAATGTGGCCCATTTACTCGAAGGAAATGCAACAAAGATGTACTTTTGTGATTACAACATACTAGTATATTGCCCATGCTAACGCTATGGGATGTTTTGTAATGCAACAAACAAGCAAAAGGCAATACATATCTTTGTATTCAAGCATAGAATAAAATATATTTAAGGTTCATGTAGAAAGAGAGAGAGAGAGAGAGCTATTACAATTTAAGTCCCCCAAAAAGCATCAAAGTCCCTTCAAATATAGTACAACATCTAGTTCTGCTATTTGCGCTGAATTTAAGTTATGTGCATGAGTGCATGACAGGGAGCTAGGAGCAGCATAAACCGTGGCTAAAATTGAACTGCACACTTTATATAGACAAAGGAACAATTGACCAATAGATTTAAGTAGAGTAAAGTTCATGGCCGGTCCTCGGATGTGTCATCCCGGTCCTCGAACGCAGAAAGTGTGTCATTCTGGTCATTCTAGTCTTTAAACTCTATTTGGGTCTCGTATTCATCCAAACGGGTATATAAGCCCACACGTCAGCTCTATCTCTTCCATGTCTCACCTCTCTCTTCCTCTCTCGTGGCCATGGCTTGCTCGTCCGCGTGCCATTGTTCGGCCCTTGCTGCCGTGCAGCAGCTGAACAAACGCAAAGTCACTGACCAGCAGCTTTGAGCACTGCACGTCCATGGTCCTCGACAAGCGGTCACAGAGGAAGCATGCGACCTACATGCGGCCATTGATGGACTGATATCTGAAATCAGCTGCTGTACGAGGCGCATCACCAAGCCGTCCGCGCCGAGAAGACAGCCAGCGCGCAGTTCGGTCACCTCACCGAAGACAAGAACTCACCGAGCTGCGTCTAAGAGAGAGTGCCGCATTGGAAAAAGAGACTGGCACGGCGGCACGCCTCCTCGGCCCTGCGGCGCTGTTTGAGCGCGACATGCGCGGACGCGGCTGTACCCAGCCCCAGCGGCTGCGACGAGCGCGGCCGCGGCTGCTGGTCGCCTGCGTGGAGGTGGCTCGCGCGCGTGTGCGCGGCGGCGGCAGCTCGGCCGCGCCCATGTGCGGCAACGGCGGCGGCTCTCCTGTGCAGCAACAGTGCCTGTGCTATAGCGCCTGTGCGCGGCGACGGCGTCTCGCCGGTTCCCCTGTGTGACGGCAAGTCGGCAATGGTAGATGATTGGCTCTGTCAATGAGCTACAACAAGAATGTGTCCCTAGAAATTGTTATACTGAACTATACCAAGGGTGGTTTGGAAAACACAAGTACAGATCTGCCTTTTGCAGTTGGCATCCTTCTTTTCCTGACCAGTGTTGCTGCTCAATTTACCGCACCACCAAGATCCCTAACTCCAAGTTCCCGCAAGCCGAGTGGTGCTACTTAAATAAAAATGTTGTCCCATGACTAATTTCTTGTTTCAGCAATCACTAAATAAAGATGTATTTGGCACTACGTGAAAAACGGTCTGTAGCAACGGGATAATTTTTTTTTAGGGACGGCTGGTGATGGAGCCGCCCCTATAGTAATGTGCTCGGGAGCCCAGAGACCAGCCGCCCCTACAAATGACACAGTAGAGGCGGCTGATGATACGAGCCGCCCCTACAAATGGGTCGATTTGTAGGGGCGGCTCAATCACCGGCCGCCCCTACTATGCGAACTGCAGCCATTTGGTGATCCAAAGGACCAGGTTCGCCCCCCAGACGTCTGCTGCGCCGCTAACTCTGCCCCCATCCGCTCTCCCACTCTCTGGCCGCCCCCACGCTACGCAGGTGCCGAGGGGCTTCGCCGGGCCCTTGGCCGCTCGCCAGCGACGAGCGAGATCTCGTGACGATCACCCACCAGGTTCGTCCGCCCCTGCCTTCCTTCCCTTTCCCGCTGCGCGAAACCGTGCTCCCCAACCCTAACGTAAGCTATTTGCTATCTACGCCAGATCTGCGCCTCCCTGCGCACGGGCCGCGGTGACGGCAGGATTCCGGCGCGCGGGTGGCTGCGGCGGCTGGATCCAGGTGCACGGGCCGCAACGCCAGCGGGATTCTGGGGCAGCCGCGGCGACGGTGGCTAGTTCCTAACGCGCGGCCCACGGCGGCAGCTAGTTCCTGGCGCGCGGCCCACGGCGGCGGCTGGTTCGTGGCGTGTAGGCGGCGACGGCGGCTGAATCCCGGCGTGCAGGCTACGCGGGAGGGCGAGTGGCGCCTTCCTCGTCCTCTTCTCCCTTGCGTCCGGTGAGCAGTTAGCGCGCCCCTCCGATCTCCTGCCTTTCTCGAGCCGCCGCGCCGCGCCTAATCAGGCGGTGTTGGCTGTTGTTGTAGAGGTCGAAGGGATCCATTCCGTGTTCGGGCACTTGGCAGGGAGCAGACAGCAGATGGCCGCGCGCCTTGCCTCTACCACTGCAGCTGCGCTGTTCCCCGGTGCCATTTCTGACTGTTATCTC
The DNA here is from genome assembly GCF_019320115.1 of Miscanthus floridulus. Lineage (NCBI taxonomy): Eukaryota > Viridiplantae > Streptophyta > Magnoliopsida > Poales > Poaceae > Miscanthus > Miscanthus floridulus. The sequence continues at coordinate 55,748,749 of NC_089589.1, read as the reverse complement.
TTGACAAAATGTAAGGTTTGGGGATGAATGCTTTTTGCTCAATTTGTCAGTTGTGTAAGACAAGTCTTCGTTTGGAGTTTAGAGTATGAATTTATGTTAGGAGGTGTAACATGTTGCATAGCCTGTTAAATCCCCTCGTATTGTTTGGTGTCATATAGCGGTGCATTTCAAGTTAGACTTAGAGATCCGATTCTGGTGTTTAAACGGAGTAACTAACAAGGTGCTGTTAATGAGCCTCAGTTTTCGGGTTGAAGGCTTGAAGCCACTTCATGAATAGTAGTATGTACCTGGTACATGCTAGCTTTTTCTTTTACAAATTTCAGTTTGAACTAGATCAGATGCCAATTGAATAACCATAGCCTAGAGATCTCGTCGTGGTCTTGTACTGGAGTAGGCTTATCATTTTAATTTTGTGACGGGGAGTGATTGAGAACCAACATCTGCACCTGTGTTTCTGAATCCAGCAGTGGTGTAAATTTCCTGTTCTTATACCACCTAATTACTAGCTATCATTTTTTCATATCATATGACCGTTGAAAACTGTGTGTCTTGGTACAACATGAAGATCCTGAAGATTAGTACTCCCTCCATATCGTAATTAGAAGTCGTTCTGCAGTTGGAATGGAGTTGACGAAAAGATGTCGTTCTGCCGCATGAACGCAGCTTTGGACGCCGCTGCCCCTCGCGCTTGGCCTCCCGCGCCGCGCGAGTTATTAGCGCCGCGCTCGACGCATGCGCGATTGGCCTCCCATCCGCGCGAGTTATTAGCGCCGCTACTCCCATCCGCTCGACGCACGCCCTCCCATCTGCTCGACTCACGCCCTCCCATCCGCTCGACGCACGCCGCACGCCACTAGCCGCTTGCCCTAGCCCTCGCTGCACACCGCTGCCCGGTAGCCCTAGCCACCGCCGCACGCCGCTAGCCGCTCGCCCTTGCTACAGTAGAAGATGAAGCCCGCGCCGGACTCCATGGATGCATCCTCGGCGGACTCGACGTCGGCGTTGGCGCCGGACTCCATGAAGATGACGACGAAAGACAGCCTCGAGCAGGAGATGGAGCTCGCACCGGACTCCATGGAGATGATGACGGAAGACGGCATCGAGCAGGAGATGGAGATGGTGCCGGACTCCATCACGTCGGAATCGCTGGAGGCGGAGAAGGTCGTCTCGCCGGCGTCGCTAGAGCTCGCGCCGAACTCCATGGAGATGGTGCCGGATTCCTTGCCGCCGGGCGCGTTTGTATGCGGTCGCTGTCATCTCGTCCATAAGAACCGCGAAGCATGGAACCGTGCGCACTCGCGGTTCTATCCATGCCCTCGCTGTGGTCTCGTCCACGCGGACTACCTAATCGACGCCAAGCTTGGCCACAACAAGTTGGACTGCGAGCTTTTCATGCAGCGTTACAAGGACTTGCTGCCGACAACGGACGACGCCAAAGCATCGGTAAGAAGCATGTTCATAATGCTATCAGGCACGGCATGTTCATAATACTACCAGGGACGGCATGTTCTAGATAAATAATGCTAAACTGTTACAAGAATGCCTCTACTACTAATTATAGCATCAATCTAATTTTTTCATGCAGCAAGAGTAGCCTCGGCTTCATGTAGCAATGATGGATCACAAGGGATACAAGATGGCAGCCGATCTTCTCTTTCTAATGTTTCTTTTTTCATGTGAGGTATCTTGAACTTGTTGCAACCTTTCACTTTCATAGCTTCCATCAAGACACCTTGTAGTGTTAGAAACATTCGGTTTGCAAGGCATGGCGAGTACTCCAAAAATGCCTACAAAACAATTGTGTAAGAAATGAATGAATGAGCAAATTTGTTGTTCAAAAAAACATTGAATCATGTGTTGATCAAATTACCTCTTGTACGGTTGGAACTAGAGCCTCTATTATTTTTGCATTCTTCTTATATTGAATTGCTTGTATAGCTCAAAAAACCCAAGTCAAGAATGTTGAAATCCGGAGAGTTTGGTGGTTGACAAATTAGGCGAATATCGAATCCTCCTAGCTTAGCGTCCTCACAAAAATCCGGATCATCCAATTTCAAATGAGAGGGTGCATTATCCTGTTGGATGAAGATCGGTTTACCCACATCTTCTCTTGGCCATTTGGCTCTAATGATCGGCAACACTTTGTTGATCATGAAATCTCTAATCACGTCTCTTGTGATCGATGTAATGGGCTTCATAACCAAGTCTCCACGGACACGGCCGGTTCTCTCATTACCTCTCATAGCCGTTTCATAACGAACAAGAGGAAAACATCCAATCCTACCATCAAAAATACAATTCCCATCCCTAAACCTTGGTCGAGCGCAAACACACAAGAACATGAGCCTAGGGATGTAGTTCTTATTCTTACAAGTCCGATGGGGTTCATCTTCTTCGGGTAGCAAATAATACCTTTCAGATTTTTGACATAGGTAGAACCATTTCTCATCAATGAACACAAAGTCATACAACTCCTTAAACATTGGATCATCAAGCAACTCCCTGTTAACCATGTCAACACACCATTGTAACCTAGACCGCTTGTTAGCTTCAGTGAGATATGGCTTGGATGCTACTAGAGTGGCGCCTAAGGTAACCTTTTTTCAAATACCTTTGAATCTGCCATTTGCTCATAATTAGTGCGGTGCACACATCATCTATAGTCATTCTTTGCTTTAGAGGAATGTTTCGCAATGCTTCTAAATCAACAGGGATTTGTTTATGGCCTACTCTACCCTTCTTTAGACTAGAAACCACAACCGGAACTGAGTTTGCAAGTTGTATTTTACCTCTCTGTCATGCCCTCTGAACTGACCGAATATTAAGCCCAAATTGCTCGGCAACAATTGTAGTGTCATTCTTGCCTAGTTTCCCATTGTTGCTCCTAGCCAACAAAGCTTGATAAACTTGTTTTCGGAGGTGTTCAGACATTTCTTTCCTTCGGTGGGGTCGTTGAACTTGTTCTTCCACGGTGGGGTTCTCCACAGCATGTTCTGTTAAAAGAAAACAAACATTAGTTCCGGTAGCATTTTGTCCACAATGTTCTCCACAGCATGTTCTATTTATAGCAAAAAAAAACAAGCACAATCATACAACTTATAGACGGCATGTTCTAGCTATAGGGTAAAAACAAGCACGTTTATTGTTATGCTTGGCCATGGCAAGTTGTAATTATAGAGAGAAAAAACAAGCACATTCATGCAATAGTTACTACTTGGACACGGCATGTTCTAGCTATAAGAAAAAAACTCATTTGTAAACCTTACCGGGCAAATTTTGTAGAAAATCTAAATCAACCCGTACAAATCAAACTGAGGAAGGAAACTAATTTACATGCGGATGCTGTGAATATCAACCAGTATGAATCAGCACATTACCATTGTTGTTTTGGTCCTCCAGTACAGGCTCGTTGAGATTGAAGGGGAGATTGCCGTCGCCATCTTCCTCTATACGCACGTTCAGATCAAAGCCATGGAAGACATCAGCCATTGCGCCGTACGGTTTGTTGTGGAAGGAGTAGAAAAGAAGAGGCTAAGCCATGCCTAGATGAACAAGTGAACAACAAGAGCTAGCAACGAGGCGTTTTAATACTGCAGGCACTCGAACCGTCGGACTGCTGAGTGGTGAGCGCCAAAAGAACGAAAATATCGTGCCTAAACGCGCCCAAGCGAAACAAACGAACTCCTTAAGCGTACACACGTGCCAGCGGAAAAATAGCACGGTAGATGGTACACAAACACGCCTAAACGCGAGCGAAAGTAGCGAGCCAGTGAGCGCATGCAGCGAGCGTGCACAGCGCCATGCAAATTCCTCATGCAAAATCCACACGTACAGGTAAAAAAAATAGCACGGCTGATGGTTCGAACGCTGCACCTCTAGCCTTGGGCGGCGGAAAGCTTACCACTCGGACTATGAAGTAATGTTGTACAGGTGACACCCGCAGGCCTATTTAATAAGGGCAAAGAAGGAAAACTTCCCCCTAATTAATCACTCCTTGGTATGCACAATGCTGTCTAAAACGACTTCTAATTACGATATGGAGGGAGTATATAGCTAATGCGTAGATAATTTGTAGTTCTATGCATTACTTGTTAGTTGTTAACCTAGACTGGTGCCTCTTGATGAAGGTTGGATGATATATTAGGCTGGTAGGAATTGCAGAGTATAATCTACACCTTGGTATGGTTCATGTTTTTTCTTTTCTTTGTGTGTGTAGTTTTTTGTTCCATAAGCTACATGTATCCTTTGCAGCAGGTACTGTTATGGGGTTGCAACTGTGAGTGGTCTATGTTTTTTTTATCCTTCCAGTAGTAGCTATAACTTAAAGATTTTTCACTAATAATGATTATAGAGGACCACGAAGGGCTTGCATATTGTACTGGGTACTTCAGCTTGCAGTAGATGTTGTGAAGAGTTTCAGTGCGCTTCGTTGTTCATGGATCAACAATTTCATTCTGGCTTTTGCCTCTTCAGTATTCTCTTTCTGTTTTGAGACGTGCCTTGTGCTGGAGCATGAGAAGGTTTGTGTATTTTTTTGAAACACGAAATGTGTTATTATTGTGTTGTCTACGTTGTATGAATCATTCAATGCTTGATCCTGAATTTTCAGCAAGACCAGAAGCAAGATCTGCTGTTTGATACCTTCTGGCTGATGACATTCTTTGAATCAGTGTCCCTTGTTGGAAGTCAAGAAATCACAAATGTATTGGTTAGTGATGACGACAGTAGATTCTTATTGCTTCCCTATGCATTTGCAGCCACACTGTCGGTAGTGGGGATTCTGTATATCAGAAATGCATCAAGTACCTGTCAGAGTGCCAGTCAGCATGTATCTGCCATCGGGAGCTACCAAAAATCATTTTTTGCTCATGTCCTCAGAGGTGAGTGGTGAGTCATCTTGCTTACTCCAGAGCTTAATTTCTAATTTCTGTTGATAAAACTCCATCTATATTCCATAAATAATGTCCAGGAGCAAATTTTACCATATATAGATACAACTGAGAAATATAAGTGGTTCAATGTTTGATGACATTGTGTTTGATCTGCAGTAGTCTTCACGGTTTTATTACAAAACATGTGCAGTTCTCGGTTCTGTAACCTTTTAAAGATATTGCCATTGACTTTGTTGATTGTTGGCTATGAATATTTTAACATGAGACATAATTATAATTAAATATGACCAAGATGGGCGCACTGCCAGATATTTATGGGTTTGTCAAAATAAATTTAGCATATGAGGGATCACTTTAGTCAAATTTGAGAGATGTTTCTGAATTCTAATTTGAAAAATGCATAAAAGGAAGCAGCCATCTCTCACAATATGAACTCATGAGTCATGATTGTTGCAGGTTAAGCTTTTCAGTGCTTGCATGTTCCATTTCCATTTCTGACCACAATTAATGTGTTTCAGACAAAAGAGTACTGATTCTGGTCTTAGCTCAAGCAAGCATCCATTTTGCTGTCTCAACCTATTGGTTTCTCTGGGCACCAACCATAGTGGTATGAGTCCAAGTTCTTCCTGCTAGTTTTCTGCCTGGTTTTCTGTATGAGTAGTGTTTCAGAAACTTGAGGCTGAAATTCTGCTACCGTTCTCATAGATCTGTTGATTGACACAGGCTGACGGAAGGTATGCTCAATTGTCAGTAATTTACCCCTGTTTCTTGGCATCAAGAATGCTTGGAAGTGCTGGTTTTCCATGGTTTTATGGAGAGCTCCCTTCCGGAATGAAGACAGCTTTACAATAGCTTATATTGGCGCTGGACTCGCTTTGTCTATTGTGGCTTATGATTACCAGGTCTACTGTCCACCGTGCATATCTCTAACGCAACAACATGTAGTTGGAAATTGGCATCCAAAGTCTAATGAGAAGTTATATTCATCCTGCAGGAGATTGTAGCACTGGTGATAGTGTTCTGCATCTTCCATGCATGTGTGGGCTTTATTCTGCCTTCACTAGCAAGATTGAGAACAATGTAAGTTGCTGGTGCAAGTACGATCAAGCTTAAATGACAGTCTAATTAGGGATGGGAGATGGGGAAGAATTAAGCATCAGGATCCCTGTGAATTGGACTTGTAATGGTAGTTTATATGTTCTGGTCAGATTCGAATTATATATATATACATATATATATATATGTGTGTGTGTGTTCGGGTCGAATTTGAATTTTTTTTTTGGAAAATGTACTGTAGGGGCGGCTGGTACTACAGCCGAACCTACAAATAAATTTGTAGAAGCGGCTGGTGTTCCCCTACAAATCGATTTGTAAACACTAGCTAGCCGCCTCTATAAATCTATTTATAGGGACGGCTGATAACACCAGCCGCCTCTACAAATCGTTTGTAGGGGCGGTCTAGGAACCACCCCTACAAATACATGATTTGTAGAGACGATTTGGTAGGGGCGGCTGGCCAAACCGTCCCTACAAATGGTCTTGAGCCGCCCCTACAAACCCTTTATGTAGTAGTGTGGTTAACTTGCTCTTGAATGCAATGTGGCCCATTTACTCGAAGGAAATGCAACAAAGGTGGCCCATTTACTCGAAGGAAATGCAACAAAGACGTACTTTTATGATTACAACATATATATATATATATGCCCTTTTGTGATGATGAAATATTGTCATTAACATATAGGGTTACTTTACTCACAGTACCTAATCCACGATGTGACGTCCCTGTGTGAAGAAAAACTATTGCCACAAAAGATATCTCTCTAAATACCTTTTATGACAAAACAAAAAATCATACATTTAGCAATGATAAAAAATTCATCAAAAATAATTATGACACTCACAATCATTATATCGTCATAGAAAATGTATAATAATACAAAAGGCTTTGGCACATGGACGATAACATGGCATAGATGACATGGCAAGTGACTTGTTAGATGATGTGGCACACATGTGCCCTAACAAAATTGATTGTCGTAAGTTACCTTGTCTTCCAATTGGCCTAGGTGTAATCACCATTCAAAAATTTGTTTCATGCATGTACAAAAATACAGCTATTAGAAACTGCACAATTTTTACTCAATTGCCTTGTAGAAATTGACATGGACACATGTTTAGCTAGGCAAGCAACAATAAACTAGAACAAGGGACGCCAAATGCTGCAACAAAAGCAATTTTGCAAATTAGAAGGAAGAAAAAAGCAGCGTCTAAATAGCATATCACACTATGCAGTGAATGATAGAGTAGATTAGGAAATAATGATTCTATATTTTATATACATGTTCTCCAACTGGTAGCCAGATGTTCCTGCAGTAAAGAATATCAAGCCAAATACAAAATTGCGTTCAAAACACTCGAGTACACAACTGAAGACGGCAGCCGCAGCGGAAGGGCTTACGCTGACCCAGCACTTGTAGAGGTATAGGTCCCATCGAAGCTGGAGATGACCTCCGCGACGAAGTATCACGAAGCTGAACCAAAACCAGCCATGCTCTCGGGGCACCAACGATAACTTATCTTGTTTCTTCGTGGTTGCTTTGTACTATATACTTCAATTGTCATATTAAAAATTAGTTTAGCTAGTCCATCAGTCCGTGCTCTCTAACGGGTTAGAATTATAAAAGATATACTATTTAACACATTTGACTAATTATCGGGTTCGTAAATCCGGGGTCCCTCATAGACCGGCTTTCCAAGCAAAGGCTTGGCCCAGCAGATAACATTACAAACAACGTGTAACTCTTGGGCTAGCCCAAACACCTAAACGACAGGCCAGAAGGATAATCTAATCTCTGACCGAAAGGCCTGGCTGAGGAGGAACGGCGCCCGCTTCCGACTCCGGCCCGCCTCTCCGACCGGAAGGCCTCACGAAGGAGGAACAGCGCTCGCTTCCGTCACCGGCCCACCTCCGGACGGCCTCTCCGACCGGAAGGCCTGGACAGAACACCACTTCCGACTCCGACCCGCTTCTCCGGCCGGGAATGCGCCGAACCCCTGCTTACAGCTCCTCACCGACTGGCGCAATTAGAGCCGACTGGGACCAGCCGACGGGGACGCCCGCTCAGCAAGGACCAGGAAACGGATGAAGAATGTAAGACAGGGCACTCAAGTCAACCGCAATAACAAGGACCGTACCCTGCAGACTCCCTAGCAAGACAGAACCCAAGTAGTGTTGTAGGCGCCGACATTTTCCCTACAGTGTTGTGGGCGCCATAAACTCTCATACCAGACAAATGCTTTAAGGCTCCCCCCACATGCCCCTAGGCATCAACAGTGTTGTGGGCGCCGGCATTTACCACACCAGGCGAACATGGTAAAACCCCCTACGTGCCTCTGGGCATCAACAGTATGGCAGGCACCGACGTCTGCCATACCGGAAGAAGACAACACAACCTCCCACGTACATTTGACAATAAACAGTATTATGGGCGTCTACCATCATCTTGTACCCACCGACGTGGGCAACAAGACTTAGTAACATACGCACTCTCTCTCTCTAACTTGTAAGGCCATCCCCTTTATCTATAAAAGAGGATGCGCTCTCTCCCAAAAAAGACTCAATTGATTCAGATCGATCAGTTCACATACGTTGATTCACCCTTTGTAACTTTAGACACTCTAAAGTTATACCGAGCACATGCTCGAACACTTAGCACATAGCGGGGGTCCTATCACCCTCAGCCCTTCAGACCAGAGTCCGACTGGACCTCTTGTACCCCCCATCTTTCTCCCTTCCGTTTGTAACCCCACAGCAAATTTCAAGCACCTGGGCTTAGGAATAAAGTCACCGACCAACTCAAACTGGCCGTAGGGCACGTTGCCTGAATCAGTATAAACCATGTGTCATTGAGTGCTAGGCCACCTCCGATCACAACGTACAACAAAACTATAAATATTTACGTATTGGTCACTTTCTGCACCGACAGTTGGCGCCGTCCGTGGGGAATACACTGTACGTTCAACACTTTTTGGTCATCGGATGGCCCACTTTTCCGCCACCTTCGCCATGGCGGGCTCAAGCGATACGACTTGCTTCGGCTCACTGGAGTTTCCCCACCTGTTGGGATGTGGGTTCCACCCGTCTTCGAGCCATCCCAGGCCTTTCTATTCGGAAGCCTAGACTTCGTCGCCGATCGGCTCGGCGTACTACACCTCCACGAGGAGGCACTTGTTCTGGTGCCCATCGGAGGGGCGCCCTCCACTGGCTCCAGGACGCACGATGACTTCAACGACGAGGCGCATGCGCTTCATTCCGAGCAAACTCTCTGCACAAACCCCGCTGTGAGTAATGTACATACTGTTATTTACTCTCTATTTACTTTCTCTCGCCGATTATCCGAAGGGACCGTATTGTCCGCACCGCAAACACCGTATGACTGGTTCCCCTGTGGCCTCACGTCCCACGTGGACGTGTGCGCTCGGGGGCTCTAAGGGATGCTGTCGTCGCCCCCTCTCACATCCGAATTCGTGGGAATGGTGAGCTATGCTCCCACCACTTTCCACGAACTCCTAGATGACGAGGTCGAAAGCGATGGCTCCAGTATCGGCGATGTGGCACCTAGCCATCGTCCATCATGGGAGTGCACTATGGAGGACGCTCCGGGGCAGCCGCTGGTGGTTGTGGAATCTGTGCAGACTCACACCCCTCCAGACTCGCGTGTGGGGGCCCTCGCGCTTGCACAAGGGCACGCTGAGGAGCTACAAAAACGGTGGTAGAACCTGCTGCCGCCTACGCCGGCGCGCTCGGTGCAGCACGTTGCGCCCCATGCACGTGACCCGGCGAGCGGCGCTCGGGGTCGCCCCCGCTAGGTCCAGCGCGACACCATGAACGAGGGGAATGACCCCCCACAGTTCACTCAGGCTAGCCAAAACATCACCGTTGCGGCAATGCTTCTGCGCGACGTTCCCGAGCCCATCGGCCCCCAGGAGCGGGCGGTCTAACGGAACCTCCGGGCACTGGTGGAAGCCACCACCGTACAATAAGCGAAAAGATCCGCATCGCGACTCCGACTCATGCCCTCCCTCCCCACTAGGGGAGTGGGGACGCACCAGATAGATCGCTCCATCCGCTCACCTCTACAGCCGCCAAGCGCAGCACGAGAGGCCACAGCTATGCCGTGGTCTGACCCGGTGCATGCTCCACACCGACCGCTAGCACATGAATGGCACGGCCCGAACCAAGATGCTTGCAACATCATCAGCAACCGGTATCAGGCCTGGTATGATGATGGCGTTCTTCGGGCGATGGTGAGGATAGGCGACACGGGCCCCAGCTAGACCATCGAGGGGAGCGGTGAAACGCGCCCCAGACATGGCCGTCGGCCAAACAACCGGAGTCCCAACCCTGAGGGATTAGGACCACGGGCCTTTGGCCGGCGTATCCAAAGAGCACCGTTCCCACAGCGCTTCCGACCGCCCACCACCATCGCAAAATACATCGGGGAGACAAACCCCGGTATTTGGCTCAAAGATTTCCGGCTCACCTACCGAGCCGGAGGGGTGGATGATGACCTTTTCATCATTCAACATCTCCCCATCTGTGTGGGGGAACATGTCTAGGCGTGGCTTGAATTCCTCCCACACGACAGCATCTGTGACTGGGCGGACCTCAAGAGGGTCTTCGTCGGAAATTTCTAGGGGACGTATGTCCACGGTGGTAACTCCTGGGACCTCAAGAGCTGCTAGCAAGAGCCCAGTGAGTCCCTGCGGGATTACATCTGTAGGTTCTCCCAATGATGCAACTCCCTCCCTGATGTCGTCGACGCAGACGTCATCAGCGCATTCCTCTCTAGGACGACCTATGAGTCCATGATCCACAAGCTTGGCTGCCTAAAGCTCTGTACCACCCGTGACCTGCTCGACATCGCCACTAACCACGCCTCCAGCGAAGAGGCGGTCGGAGCAGTCTTCAACGGAGGTCGGGACAAAGGCAAGGCCAAGCACGCGGACCAAGATGAGAGCCCTTCCACATAGAGGGGCAAGAAGAACAAAAAGGATCAGCACCGACCAGACAACACCGCGTTGGTCGCCATAGCTAATCGCGCGGGAAAGCAGCCCCAGCAGGGCCTGCCTGACCACTTCAACAAGCTCATGGATAGCCCATGCACCAACCACGCCTACCCCGTCAAACACCTCTATAAGGACTGTGAGCTCGTCAAATGTTTCCTATGATAGGCCGGCGGGCCAAAAGAAGGAGACGGCAAAGAGGCGGCAGCCAAAAAAGGGGGCGTGGCAGGAAAGGACGGGGATAGCTTCCCTAACCCTGAGGAATACATCATGATCTTCGGTGGATCTGAGGCCATCTGCTCCAAGCGCCAACACATGGTACACTACAGGGAGGCATGCGCCGCTGAGACGGCCATCCCCTCCTTCCTTAGCTGGTCAGAATCTCTGATCACCTTCGATCAGAGAGACCACCCCTCACATGTTGTGAGACCGGGACGCCACCCGCTCATCGTCGACCACATCATCCACAAGAAGTGCCTCACTAAGGTGCTGATGGACGGAGGCAGTGGCCTCAACATCCTCTACGTCGACACCCTCGACGCCAAGCGCATCCCCTAGATAGAACTTCGCCCAGCGGGCTCTCCCTTCCACAGGGTGATCCCGGGAGCGTAGGCATACCCACTTGGGCAGATTGACCTTCCCATCATGTTTGGCAACCGAGCCAACTTCCACTCGGAGGTCATCACCTTCGAAGTGGTGGACTTCCCGAGCTCCTACCACACCATTTTGGGGCTATCATTCTACACCAAGTTCATGGCAATCCCTAACTATGCCTACCTCAAGCTAAAGATGCCGGGACCAAATGGCATCATCACCGTGAGCAGCACCTTCTCGCACGCCTTCACGTGCAACCACAAGCATCTCGAGCTCGCCACCACGGTGGTCAACTCATCCGAGCTCCCACAGCTCGAGGAGTCGTTGACCCCAGCAGTCCTGGACTGCAACAAACCAACCTCTTCAATGGCCTTCCATCCACTCAAGGAAACCAAGGCGGTGGGGATCGACCCCACTGACCCAACCAAGACAGTGCGGATCAGGACCCAGCTCTCATCCAAATAGGAATGTGAGCTCATCAACTTCCTGCGTGCCAATCACGATGTCTTCGCATGGTAGCCTTCTGACATGTCGGGCATACTACAGGAAGTCACCAAGCATGCACGGCGCCTCATCCTGGGCTCAAAGCCCACCAAGCAGCACTTGTGTCGCTTCGACGATGAGAGGCACAGGGCCATAGGCGAAGAGATCACCAAACTCCGGGCAGCTAGATTCATCAGAGAGGTATTCCACTCAAAACTAGCTAACTAATCCTGTTCTTGTTAAAAAGAAGACCGAGAAATGGAGAATATTCATTGATTATACTGGCCTCAACAAAGTGTGTCCAAAGGATCACTTTCCTTTACCGCGCATAGACCAGATAGTCGACTCCACCTCAGGTTGCGAGATCCTCTCCTTTCTAGATGCCTACTCGGGCTATCACTAGATCGCGATGAAAGAGTCTGATCATCTCACAACCTCGTTCATTACCCCATATGATTCATACTGCTACGTAACCATGCCCTTTGCCCTAAAGAACGCTGGTGCCACCTACCAAAGGTGCATGCAGCAATGCTTCGCCAACCAAATCGACCCGCTCGATTAGCCTAATCAAGTCGAGTGGCTGAAACCAACAATCGCCGTCTATGTTGATGACATAGTGGTCAAAATGGCTCAAGCTTGTGACCTGATCGCAAACTTGGCCGCGACATTCGTGAACCTCTGAAGGTTCAACATCAAGCTGAATCCTGAAAAATGTGTTTTCGGGGTTCCAAAGGGGAAGCTACTTGGATACATTGTGTCCGAGCATGGCATCGAGGCCAACCCCAAAAAGATCATGGCCATCTCCAACATGGGCCCTATACGCAACGTTAAAGGCATACAAAGGCTCACCGGCTGTCTGGCTGCCCTCAGTCGATTCATCTCCCGGCTCGGTGAATGGGGGATGCCACTCTACAAGCTCCTCAAAAAGACGGACACCTTCATCTAGACTGAGGAAGCTCAGCAGGCTCTGGAGAGCCTCAAAGCGACACTGACATCGGCCCCAATCCTCATCGCTCCCAAACAAGGAGAACCCCTCCTCTACGTCACAGCAAGCAACCATGTGGTGAGCGCCACCCTGGTCGTCGAAAGGGAGGAGCCAGGACACCACCTTAAGGTCCAGCAACCAATATACTTCGTTGGGGAGGTACTCACCGACCCCAAGGTCTGGTACCCCTAGGTATAGAAACTCCTATACACCATGCTGATGGCGACCTAGAAGCTCCTGCACTACTTCACCAACCATGAAGTCGCGGTCGTCACTTCATACCTGCTCGGAGACATCGTCCGCAACCATGATGCCGTGGGACAGATCTCCAAATGGGCACTCAAACTCATGGGCCATGACATCAGGTATGTCCCTTGTACCGCTATTAAATCTCAGGCTCTTGTGCATTTTGTCGCCGAATGGACAGAGGTGCAGCTACCGACCCCGGACGTCACCCACGAGTACTAGATAATGTACTTCGACAGGTCCGTAATGGCACCTAGCTCGGGGGATGGAGTGGTTCTAATCTCCCTGAATAGGAGTAGGCTCCATTACACCATCCGCCTCTATTTCTCGACCTCAAACAATACAGCAGAATACGAGGCCCTCATCAATGGGCTGCGCATCGTGATCGAGCTCGGTGCTACGCGACTCTACATCAACGGCGACTCAGAGTTGGTCATTGACCAGGTCATGAAGGAGTCCTCCTACAAAAGCCCCCTCATGACAGCATACTGCCAGGAGGTACGCAAGCTCAAGGACAAGTTCCAAGGGATCGAGCTGCATCATGTCCCCCGAAGGGACAACAATGCCGCCGATTTTCTCGCAAAATTGGCCGCTAGGCGGGATACGTCTCCGAGCGGGATCTTCATCAACGATCTCCACAAGCCGTCCGCCCGCATCCTGGAACGTTTGATCCAAACACACCCCGACACCAAGTCGGCACCCAGGGGCTCCGACCCCGACGCCAAGCCAGCGCTTGGGGGCTCCGACCCTAGTGACTCCATGATGACACCACCCACTGATGTCACCATATTGTCACTCGATCAAACTGACTAGCGAACACCGCTACTCACCTACCTCCTTGAGGAGCTTCTCCCACCCGAAAGAATTGAAGCCCGACGGATCGCTCAATGCGCCAAAACCTTCGTCGCACTCGGTGATGAACTCTACAAACAGAGTCCGTCGGGGGTGCTCATGAAGTGCATCCCTACCAACCAGGGAAAGCAGCTCCTCCTCAAGGTCCATGCTAGGATCTACGGACATCACGCGGCCCTGAGGTTGCTTGTCTAAAAAGCCTTTCACCAAGGTTTTTACTAGCCCACCGCAATATGAGATGTAGAGGAGGTCATCCATAGGTGTGAGGGATGCCAATTCTATGCTCAGCAAACTCATTTGCCGGCATAGGAGCTTCAAACCATCCCCATCACCTGGCCATTCGCGGTCTGGGGCCTCGATATGGTAGGGCCCCTCAAAAAGGGCCTGGGCGGCTTCACTCACCTGCTCGTAGCGGTCGACAAGTTCATCAAGTGGATAGAGGCTAAGCCCATCACCAACATCCGCTCGGAAGAGGCAGTCAAATTCTTTCTCGACATCATCTACCAGTTCGACGTTCCTAACTACATCATTACTGACCACGGGACTAACTTCATTAGGAAGAAGTTCTTGGACTTTAGTGATGGATACGACATTAGGATCGACTGGGCCTTGGTCGAACACCCACGTACTAATGGTCAGGTCGAGCATGCCAATGGCATGGTCCTCTAAGGACTTAAGCCATGCATCTTTGACCAGCTCAACAAGTACGCCGGGTGATAGGTTGCAGAGGTCGTGACTATCCTCTGGAGCCTAAGAACGACCCCAAACCGATCCACAGGGTTCACACCCTTCTTCCTAGCCTACGTAGCTAAAGCAGTGCTGCCCTCCAACCTCGACCACGATGCCCCAAGAGTGAAGGCTTTCAACCGCGACAGAGCCGTGGAGGCTCAGCAAGACGCAGTCGACCTACTCGAGGAGGCCCGCGAGACGACCGTCATCCGCTCCGCTCACTACCAGCAAACTCTTCGTAGGTACCATGAAAGGAAGATCAGGGGGAGGATCCTCGAAGTCGGTGATCTCATGCTCCAGAGGACCCAATCAATGAAGGAGAAGCACAAACTCTCTCCACTATGGGAAGGACCCTATACGATGACCGAAGTGATCTGACTGGGCACCTACCGACTGAAGGACGACAATGGCAACGTTCTCACCAACACTTGGAATATTGAACAGCTACGTCATTTTTCCCCTAAATTCGGTCTTACCGCTTTTATTCAACACTTGCTCCTGTAAAGCACCCCGAACCGAACACTTTTAGCCCAGGTCGCTCAGGGGCTCCATGAGGGTACAATACTAAATACTACCTCTCTTCTTTACTATCACATGGTAAAAACTTTGTCCCCAAATGAAAGCGCATTCCATTCCTTTGATTACCCTACGTGACTTTGTTCTTACTCCCAACCGAACGCACCCTGCCACGACCTACGGTTACAAGCAGTCGAACGCCGTGGTCCATGCCCAGGTTCTTAAAAGCTGCAGCCTATGGAACGAACGGGCAGGTGCAAAAAAGAAAGAATAAAAACAAAGCTATGCTAGGATAAAAACAAGGAACGAATAGTGATTCTATCACAAAAACAGAACTGATGTATTCATCGATACAAAAATAGTTCACACGGGGGCTCCCCCGCTAACTTAAAAAATTACATTTGCTGACTACTTCTACTCCAAATACTACTATGGCCGCTCGGTAGCACCAGCTGATGCAAAAGGAGAGGCCACGGCACATGCCACCGGACATAACCACCGCCGTAAGGGCCCCACCCAGTTCCGCTCCCTCAACTTCAGCGAGCACAACGGGTACCTCAAGGACCCCGCTCGGTTCCGCTCCCTCGACTTCAGCGAGTGCATTGGGTACCTCAAGGGCATCGCACCCATAGATGCTCAGCAGAAGAGCATGGAGCTCCTAACCTTCTCATGCAGTCGAGACATCTCCTAGGCAGGGACGCTGCCCGTCAAGGTATGGCCGCCATGGCTGGAGGATATCTCATCAAACTTTATGAACTAGCCAACCTAAGCAACTTCAAGGGTGAAACCTCCCATCGGTGCAGCCCCAAGCATCTTCCTCTCCGACAAGGCTCCCTCGGAGAAGACTTGCCAGAAGGAGTCCACGTCTGGCTCCATCCTAATGAAAGCCTCGCATACGGTGATAAAGCTAGCGACATACGGCACCCTCTAGTGCGCCACCTCCTTCGGCGGAACCAGCCCCTTCTCGGCGAAGGCGGCCAGCACCATCTCATCTACATTGGGGGACCTCCAACTCAACATCGTGCTCTGAAATCATGAACAGGGTCTGTGAGTTCTTTTTTCCTTCTCCCTTCCCCTATTTAAAGAAGAGGTGGAGCAGTTGAGGAAAGGCAAAAGGATTGGGGCGAGAAACCCTCTCCCTTCCCCATTCAATGCGGATGGGAAACGACAGGACGCACCCTAACCGATGAGACGCACCCTGCCCGACGGAACGGTGCCTGGTCAGACGGGATGTGGCCTAGGTATGGCCGACCACTACCACATGATCAGGCATGAGAAACAAAGCGCCACCACATGCAGGCGGCCCTCTACCTTCCTAGGCGGGACTTGGAAAAACCCAACCAACAGGATTTCCACCGGGAGAGACCATCGGGCTTCCTAAGTCGATCGAGCGGCTCAAGAAAATGCCGAGAGATAGGTAAGGAGCAAAGGGACGCCCCATGTAGGCCATGCCGACTTTGTCACAAATGATGAGCATGGGTCCTGGTCAGACATTTCTGATTGAAGCTCTTCAAACCCCGTCACTCTAGTCATCAAGGTAACATTATCGACCCCCGCTCTTTCTTTATAATCATTCATACATCCATACACGCATTCATTCCATATGCCCGTGCCCCCTAGACGATCCTACCCAAATCGCCCGGGGGCTCGGGAACTAAGGCAGCGCATACATGGTTAAATGCATCACAACACTCCGTATTGCGTCACGAAGCAACAATTGCCTCATTCAACATGAGCAATAACCGACCGGGGTTCGAAGGCTAGCCCACAAAGGGCTCGAGGCTGCCTCGCGTCAAACAGAGCTAAGGGAGAAAATGTAGATGAGCCCCAAGCGGCCCTCGCCTAGTCTGCCTTGAAGCATATCAACCTTCTCGTTCGATCCTAAACCTCTACCAAACCCATAGAATTTCCATCGATGGGAGGCCAGCGGGTCACCCGGGTCGATCTTTGAAACGACCCAGGCATCTGCGATTGCAGGTTAAGGAGCAGTGAAATGTCATAAGAGAGCTATGCCGACCCCGTCACGAACGACGGACCTAGATTTCACTCGATCATACTCGTTAGAGAGCTCACCGAGCGTGTCGCTCAAGCTCGAGCCATCGTGGCAAGCGACAAAGCTCAGCCCCTCTGGTTGTGAGAATCCAAGGATGGGGTAACACACAAAACTCAAATTGACCCCTACCAAGCCCAACGGGGTTCAAGGGCTCAAGACACCTAAAACTAACTGCCTCGGCTGCGTGGGCTGCACCGACGCCAGGATCCATGAACTCTGTCTCGCCCGATCCCTAAACTAACTACCTCGGCTACGTGGGCTGCACCAATGCCAGGATCCACGAGCTCTGTCTCGCCCGATCCCTAAACTAACTACCTTGGCTGCGTGGGCAGCACCGACGCTAGGATCCGTGAGCTCCATCTCGCTGATCCCTAAACTAACTACCTCGGCTGCGTGGGCTGCACCGACGCTAGGATCCGCATGGGCTGCACTGACGCCAGGATCCATGAGCTCCATCTCGCCCGATCCCTAAACTAACTGCCTCGGCTGCACATGACGAGTCCATGAGTCTGCCTCGACCGATCCCTCGGCTATGCCCGATGCTAGGATTCACGAGCTCCCTCTTGACCGATCCCTAAAAAATTGCCTCGACTGCGCACGACACCTTATTTGACAACTCTGTTTTGACTAAAATCCACACACATGCCCGCTGATAATAAACCCCCCAGGTGATTCTACTCAAATCACCCGGGGGCTACACCCACGGGTGCGCTCGCGCGCACCCGCTGACAAAACAAAACTCCCCCCGCTAGCAACACAAAAAACCCCCTAGATGATTCTATCCGAATCGCTCGGGGGCTCGGGGGCTACACCCGCGGGTGCGCTCACGTGCACCCGCCATCAAGACAAAAAATCCCCCAGACAATTCTACTCGAATCGCCCGGGGGCTTAGGGGCTCCTGTCGGGTTCATAAACCCAGGGTCCCTCATGGACCAGCTTCTCAAGCAAAGGCTCGGCCCAGCAAACAATATTACAAATGATGTGCAACTCTTGGGCTGGCCCAAACACCTAAACGACAGACCAGAAGGACAATCCAATCTCCGACCGAAAGGCCTGGCTGAGGAGGAACGGCGCCCGCTTCCGACTCCGACCTGCCTCTCTGACTAGAAGGCCTCATGAAGGAGGAACAACGCTTGCTTCCATCACCGGCCCACCTTCGGACGGCCTCTCCAACCAAAAGGCCTAGACAGAACACCACTTCCAACTTCAACCCTCTTCTCCGACCAGGAATGCACCGAACCCCTGCTTATAGCTCCTCACCGACTGGCGCAATCAGAGCCGACTGGGACCAGCCGACCGGGGACGCCCGCTCGGTAAGGACGAGGAAACGAACGAAGAAAGTAAGGTAGGGCACTCAAGTCAACCATAATACCAAGGACCATACACCTGCCAGACAGTACCCTGCGGACTCCCTGGCATGACAGAACCCAAGCAGTGTTGTAGGTGCTGACATTTTCCCCTACAGTGTTGTGGGCGCCATAAACTCCCATAGTAGACAAATGCGGTAAGGCTCCCCCCACATGCCTCTGGGCATCAACAGTGTTGTGGGTACCGATATTTACCACACTAGGCGAACATGGTAAAACCCCCTATGTGTCTCCAGGCATCAACAGTATGGCAGGCACCGATGTTTGCTATAACGGAAGAAGACAACGCAACCTCCCACGTGCATCTGACATTAAACAGTATTGTGGGCGTCTACCATCATCTTGTACCCGTTGGCGTGAGCAACAAGACTTAGTAACATACGCACTCTCTCCCTCTCACTTATAAGGCCATCCCCTTCATCTATAAAAGAGGATGCGCTCTCTCCCAAAAGAGACTCAGTTGATTCAAATCGATCAGTTCACATACGTTGATTCACTCTTTTGTAACTTCAGACACTCTAAAGTTATACCGAGCACACGCTCGAACACTTAGCACATAGCGGGGCTCTAGTCACTCTTGGCCCTTCAGACCAGAGTCCGACCGGACCTCTTGTACCCCCATCTTTTTCTCTTCCGTTTATAGCCCCACAACAAACTTCGAGCACTAGGGCTTAGGAATAAAGTCACCGACTGACTCAAACTGAACGTAGGGCACATTGCCTGAACCAGTATAAACCCTGTGTCATTGAATGTTAGGCCACCTCCGATCACAACGTACAGCAAAACTATAAATATTTACGTGTTGGTCACTTTCTGCACCGACACTAATGAAAAGTTACTTATATTAAATGGATATGTATTTCTTAGTTCATTTTCTACAAAATAGAAACAATAGATACATCTGCGACTATATCTAATTAGCATCAACTTATTACTTTTTGCAAGGGACTGACTTATATATTTTTCATCCATATTCATATTTTTAATTTGTATGGCACCTCTTTGGAAACCTTACCATTAACTCTGGTGGCCCTTGTTGCATCACATATTTTATGAAGTCATGAATCTATTTTTTTTTTCAAATTTTATTTTTATTGACTGCTACAAATTTTTTCCTCAAGTTGAAACTCTTGTGCTCATTGTATGTTATACTAACTCTCATTTTTGCACTTTTTTAAAATAAGGATTTTAGGTCTAAATACTACAATAGCATACGCAATCATTTGAAACTTGCATCATATCACTTAAGATAAGTGTTAGAGCTTGAAATGAGATCTTGGATGGGGGGTAGCAGTGCTAACATCAAGATAATTTTAAATCTTAAGCCTTATAGTGATTGATTTTTTACCCTAAAGCAATGTTAATTAAAAAGGTCTAGAAAAATATAGCCACTGTAGTCTCGCACAATTCTGAATATGGTTGAATTTTCCAAGCAAGAAATTATATGTGCAGTTATAATTATACTATCAATATAAACATGTCAAATATTTATTTAAAATATATAAATATATCTAAAGCAACAACCTATATAAATTATGTCATGATTAATAATATGGTTTTACAAAATTTGCTAGTATCATTAGTGTATGAGTTGTTAAGGAAACATTTTCTATGAAACATAACATATATATTTATTTCTCATGTATGCCAACACAACGTGTATACTTAATTAGTTATAGTAAAACTAATAGAAGTGGGTAATGCACAAATATACATGCTCTATGGTTATTATTTAAAAAAATTAATAGGGGAATTATATTTTATATGTAGATTTGAGAGCAAATTTAATTTTTTAATATTAAGATGAAAATTGGGTTACATAAATTATCTATTGTAATAGGAGTATGTGGGCAATTAGCCTTAAATTGAGATCTGTGTTAGATCATGTTTCTTAATGGTATATGTGGGTAGTTTAAATATAGTCATGAGTTAATTTATGTTGTTTCACGCAATAGCAGAGGTGGCTAACTATTTAGACAAAAAGAATAGATTCAATACCTATTATTATCAGTGGTGATTAGATTATACTGAATTGATGGTCAGATGTGTTAATTTTTTGTGAGAATTTCTAGGATTTTTGTTTTCCTATTGTGTCTCACGAGGATTGAAGTGGAAGCTCTATTAAGGACTTCTAGTTAGCATCTCTGGTATTTATCATTTTTAGCGCCATATGTATTTAGTTGAAATCTAATCTTAAGATATTTAAAATCTTGTTGCATCCCTTTCTATGAATTCACGAATTATAGTTTAGCTTTCAACTTTTAATCAAGTTGTATATTTTTTCCACATGTTAAGTAGAAACTCTAGTTTTTTAATTTTTTATTCAACATTTATTTTTATCAAAAAGAGTTTAGGTCCTAGTAGTATTATTTTTTGCATGTTAATTAAGTTGAAACATTTCGCATGGAGTATTAATATAATTTAAAGTGAATTGTCGGTGTTATGTTATGGCTATGTAGTTTGTTAATTAAACATTTCCCATGCTTACAAGCTATTAAAATTAATAATTATCCTAATTTGTATATATGTTTACTTGGTATAGATGGTCATTCACAGTTGTATAATTTAAAGTGAATTGTCAGTGATATGTTATTGCTATGTGGTTTGTTAATTAAACATTTTCCAAGCTTATAACATATTAAAATAAATAATTATCCTAATGTATATATGTTTACTTGGTATAGATGGTCAAACATAGCATTATGGTTATTTAATTTTACAGCTGTGGAATTTTGTAATTTAGAAATATATGTCTCGTACTTTATCGATATTGATTTTTTTGTAATAGCATATATTAGCATTTACATATAGATTTGAGAGACATGAGGTAATTTAGATGTAATGTGAGGCGGTTATTACGAAATATGTTTCACAATGGCAAAGTGGGTAATTTAGATATAAATTTAGGGATTATTTTGAATTACTTTTCATAATGACAAGTGTGGGTAATTTATACATAAATTTAGGGGGTTATTTTGAATTATCTTTTATAATGGCAGAAGTGGGTAATTTATATGTAAAATTAGGGGGTTACTTTATGTATTTTTGTAATGGCAGATGTGGGTAATTTTTTTTACAAAATTACAATAGATCCAATGGCTATTATCGGAGATGATGATTAGAGTCTACCAAATTAAATGTCAGTCTGATTATTGTGAGAATTTCTAGAATTTATCTTTTTTTCTAGCCCGTCTGGTGAGAGTTAATGTGGTGCCTCCATTGAGGGCTCTAATTAGTAATAGTAAGATAAGATGGGTCCTTGCGATCATGTTTCTGATGGCCCTTAAAATTATAGAGACGGCCCTGGTCCTATCGCAGCTGCCCCCGCTACCTACGGTTGCTGAGATTTTCCCCACGGCCTCAGATGCACGATGTCGCAAGCCCAGAGATGTGCGCCCAAGCTGTCGTCTCATGAGATGCACAATTCACCTGCTGCCATAGGACATAGGGCTTGGCAGTTGATGGAGAGGCCACGGCCATAAGGCCTACACGAATGCTGGGGAGCACAATTCAATGTGCTTTTAAGCCTTTTTTATCAACACTATTGAAAGTCATAGTTTGGTTTTGGATAATTGATGAAACCTATGAACTAATCCTTGTGCTAAGTGTATATACAAGAAAGGATGGTCCTATGCCAAGTAGTGGAGCTATATGATGGTCATGGTGATGGTGATGACCAAACTTGAAGATCTAGTGCTCCAACTTAGAAAAGTAGAAAGAGAAAAACAAAAACAAGGTTGATCAAGCCAAATGTATCAAATCGGTTTTTGTTTTGGCACTCAAGACACCATAAAGGGTGTGAGTATATTTAGGATCGATAGCCGTACTATAAAGATGGGAAATCTTGGGCTAAGCGATTATCGAGTACCACTAGGTGACATGACTCTTGCATATGCATTAGGGACCTAGTGTGCTAACAATTGACCCTTGAAAAAATGTTTGAAAAATGCTAACACACCAGCACACAAGCTCTACACTTTGTGGTTAGCAACTTGAAAGCAAGGGTGAAATGGTTGTGAAGATAGAAAAAGAAAATGAGGTGAGACACAGGGACCGGACCCTAAGTTGGTCAGGACTGGACCCTGAGGGGGCGAGTCCGGTCCGGACTCAAACCCTAGGTTGCAGATGCTCGAAGGCTTCAGACCCAGGCGTAGGGAATGACCAGACTTAGGCGCGAGAGTCCGGTTGCGGTGCGACAGTGAACAGGAGGCGACGTGGCAAGCAGAGGTGGACCGAACCCTGCCTCTAGGTCCAGTGGCGTGGACCGGACTCAGTCTGAGGGTCACAAACAATCTCTGCATAGATTTCGATGCGACCGAACTCTGGTGAACAATGTCACGGTGAGGTTCGGTCGTTCCGAGTTCAGTCATCGCTAAGAGGCGCACGGGAGTTGAGCTCTGAGGATCAAACTTAGGCATGGGTCCGGTTGCTAAGACCGGACTGGGTCTGGTCGTTTTCAAGTGCTTTGGGAGCTCTCTAGAACTGATCAGACTTTGGGTGCGCTGGGTCTGGTCAGGTGAAGCAGCGCGTCCGATCGCCTATGCATGCACGGGATCAAAGGCACCAACAACTAGTTTGAATCATGGGTTGATGTGGCGTGTCCTGCTTGGTTGGCTAAGGAACCGGACTCACCTGGACCGGACTCTAGCTAGGGTTGGTTGACCCCCCGAGGCACCAACGACTCTATGAGCTTAGGGTCTCTAGAAATAGACTTGGGGTGCCTTGGGCTCACTCTCTTGCACATTCTTCATCAGTGATACATTCTTATGAGCCTAAGCAAACACCTCACACTCATCTCCATCATTGATTCATCATCATAGTGAGATTGAGAGTGATTCCTAGTGTATTTGCTTGAGTGATTGCATCTAGTGACGCTTTGGGATCCTTCTGCCTGCCGATTTCTTATTACTCTTGGTGGTTGCCACCACCTAGATGGCTTGGAGCAGCGGAGGAGCATCGGCACGAGTTGGTGATTGTTCATGGCCATCTCTAGTGATTGTGAAGGGTCTTGTACCTTCCCCGGTGGAGCGCCCAAAGGTAACTCTAGTAGATTGGTCATGTCATTGAGTTACCTCACTTGTGGTAGGTTCTTGCGGTGAGTAGTGAAGGCTTGGTGTGGTGCTAATGAGCCACCGAACCACCAAGTATTGGTCGACACAACGGGGACTAACGTGCCAGCAAGCACGTGAACCTCGGGAAAAAATTGCTTGTCTCATTGTCTCCATTGGTATTCTCCCGGTGTTCATAGGCATTCATATTGTGATTGGTTCACTCCTCAACATGGCGGTATAATCACCCTACTCGCTCTCTTACATTCTTTGCAAACTAGTTGTGTAGCAAGCTCTTTAGTATAGCTAGTTTGAGAGTTTGCTTGCTAGTTTTGTTTCATCTAGTGGAGCTCTTTAGTGTAGCCTTGTTGAGAGCTCTTAGTGAGTAGTGACTTAGCCTCTTGTATGCTTAGTGATCATAGTAACTAGAATTGTTGGGATAGGTGGCTTGCAACCCTTGTAGAGCTAGAGCAAAATTACATTACGCCATTTAGAGTACTAACCATTTGCTCTAGTGTATTTGTAGAGATTTTTATAGGCTATTCACCCCCCTCTAGCCATTTAGCACCTTTCAACTATCACCTGTGTGATCTCCTTCCTTCTCACACAGTGCTCTCCATCTCTAGTAGACAAAGGGAGCTATCATGTTTAACATTATACAACCTTCTAGCTTGTTTTTCCCTTATGATCGACATAAACCTCAAAATACTCTAATGTAAAAAGTTCTACAACTTCAATGTAAACGTCCACTATAAGTATGTTAGCATAACTAAGGCTAACGCATACCAATGTATTCCCTAAAGCCTTGTTCAGTTAATCCCCTCCCCAAAGGAAATTGGAACGAACCGAATTTGATATCTGCTCCAATTTGGATTTGGCCCATAGTGGCCCATATGTATACTGATGTGAGGTTGTGGGGATTTAATCCCACCTAGGTTGTTGAGAGTGAGTTGGCCCAACATACAAGGCTTTTAGAGTCCATACCACCATCTCTAGGTTAACTATTTTACATGAAGCGAGGACAAAAGTGTAAGTGGATGGGTTGGTGGTAGTGTGTGGTTCACTTAGCATGAAGAGTGGATTTGAGCCATTTGGACTCTAAGGCGTTACAAGTGCTATCAAGGTTGACCTTCGTGGACACGGTTGTGTGCAGGTAAGGCATACTAGACGCATGATTGCGTGAGCCAAGAGGGAACATTCCTGGTCATCATTTGCATGATTGTGGGTGTGTTGGGATGATGAGGACGTCGGACCCTTTGAGGGGGGTGTATGTGACATACGACCCAATATGGATTTAGCTATAGTGACCCATGTATATATTGATGTGAGCTTGTGGTAGTTCAATTCCACTTTAGTTGTTGAGCGTGGGTTAGACTGCTATCTCCGTGTTAAGAACCTTTTACGCGAAGCAAGGATGAAAGTGTAACAGGGTTGGAGGTAGTGTGTGGTTCACTTAGTGTCCAGAGTAGATCTGAGTCATTTGGACTCTAGGAAGTTACAGCAAAGGTGATTGATGGGGATTTTGACTTGTAGGGGATTTAATCCCCTTCAACCCTCCTAAAATCCCCACAAAACAGAACAAGGTCTGAATTATTCAACCATATGCCATTTTTTCTTAGAGAGATGATTGCAAACAAATTACTACTAAATTAACAAGAACATATTTTTACAATGCTTGGGCAGGTGGCAAGGAGAAAAATAATCATTCACACAAAGCCATATGAAGTTTATTTCCATAAAGAGACACAATTGCTTGATCTACCCACAATTAATTAATGTCTGATGAGAGTTAAGGCCAACACAATTATGTGTTTAGAATAGTATTAGACCATGTTGAACTGATTCAAAAGTAATTAACGACACTATGGATGGAATGTGATTCAAGGTAATAAAGAAGACTATACGTAATCTGGATATGGTCACATTTAGTATTTGAATCTGTGAAGATTACAAAACATGCCATTGAGATATGCAAACATTAATATAGATGAAGCCAAAGGGCCTCTAGTCTAACTGGTTAGAGCGTCCCGACAGCACTCCTCAGGTCCTGGGTTCGACTCCCCATGGGAGCGAATTTCAGGCTGGGGTTAAAAAAATCCCCTCGTCTGTCCCACGTCAAAGCACATGTGTAAGGACCGGCCCGTTCTCACAGGGCGACGGTGCCGCTGTGTAAGGGTAGGGCAGGGGTTCGGGGGTTTTCTGGGCCTACGTGAGAAGGTCTTCTTCTTAATGCAATGCCTGAGGATGGTCATACCCTCGCAGGTCCAGTTTTAATATAGACGAAGGCATGCAACAAGGAAGAAATAATCATCCACACAAAAGCAATTTCATGTTTATTTTCATAAAGAAACATAATCACCTGGTCTGCCAATAATTAATCAGTGCCAAGTGAGAGTCCAGCACGCATGATGTGTTCTAGAATAGTATTAAACCATGTTGAACTAATTCAAAAGCAATTAATGACACTATGAAAGGAATATGATTGAAGGTAATAAAGAATACTATATATGTAACCTAGATATGGTCACATTTAGTATTTGAATACCCTTCAAAAACATTTATTATTTGAATCTATCAAGATTACAAAACATGCCATTGAGATATGCAAACATTAATATAGATAAGGACAACTGGTACATTTATTATGTCATAGTCCATGGCTCTATATAAATACCATCTAAGCACATTTGCAAGTTGTTCTTTCCTCAAATCATGGCAGCCTCCGGACGTGGCATAATGGGAAATGTGTGCCTTATAGTTGCTCTTGTGTTTGTCATGATTATACAATCAACATCATCTCCCACAAGAGGTACATACATACTTTTTATACGCAATATATTGAGTTGACAAAATACACTAACTAACAATTTACAGATAATGTACGCTGTGATGTGCTACGGCAACGATGTGTTCCTAGACATTGTAATATCCAGCTGTGTCGAGTGTGGTACGGAGAACACCAATTCAAATCTGCCTTTTGCAAGAGGACTCCTCCTTTTCCTGACCAGTGTTGCTGCGAAATGAGTGCCCCACCACCAAGCTCCAAAGGCCAAGACCTCGCAAGCCCAGCGGTCCTACTTAAATAATAATATTTCCCCATTGTTATTTTCTTGTTTCAGCAATATTAATAAATAAAGATGTATTTGGCTAACTTGCTCTTGAATGTAATGTGGCCCATTTACTTGAAGGAAATCCAACAAAGATGTTCTAACTATATAACCATTACAACATATATGTGGCCTAATGTGATTAATATATATTCACATGAATATATGGGGTTATTTTCCTCACAACACCTAATCCATGACATGACGTCCTTATGAAGAAAAACTGTTGTCATACAAGATGTGTCTCTAAACACCTTCTATAGCAAAACAATAGAATATCGTAGATTTGGTGAAGATCACATTTTCATGGAAAATAATTGTGACACTTGCAATCTTCATAGAAAATGTCATAATAATGCATAAGGCTTTGACACATGGACGGTAACATAGGCATAGATGACATGGCAAGTGACTTGTTAGATGATGGTGGCACGTATGTCGTAACAAAATTGATTGTCATAAGTTACCTTGCCCAATTGGTCCATATGGCATGAGTTTTTTTTTAATCCTACTTATTTGGGCTTAGACCATATAAAGCCCAATTGGTTTGGGTCGAGCTGATTGCAGCCCATTTTTTTAGACCCATTTTGTTTCTCAGATTGTTGACCATGCACGTTAGTCACTATTGGATTCTTCATCTCGGACTTAGACTTTTGCAGAGCAAAGTAAAGATGAGTCCATGTAACTTAAAGAAATAGAAAAGGTTATAAGCACACCAAGAGAACCAAATCTAGCAAAAATGTACTCTATTCAGTTCTAAATTATTATTCGTTTGGCTTTTTTTTGACCTCAAGTTTAACCGCTCGTCTTATTCAAAAAATTTGTGTCAAACATAGTTAAATTTAAGTGATTCTTGAAGAACTTTTGTTAATAAAGCAAGTCACAGCAACAAAAAAATAGTGATATTTAGCACAAATTTTTAAATAATGCGAGCGATCAAACTTGTGGTCAAAAACATCAAACAAACTATAATTTGGAACGAATTTAGTAAGACACAAAGGTTAACAGGAAATGACTTTATGGATCTTAGAAAGATCTTTGAAGATATGGGCTTTAATACAAATACAAAAGTTGTGCGGCCTGTCCCAATCCAAAAAAATAAAATAAAAAAGAAGTCATGCGACCGTGGTGTACCGTGTACCACGGAGCCGCCAGTCCTAGATTGGGAAACCAACCACCTCATCCGTCCGCGCGTGCGCGTTGACACAAAAGTCCCTCTCCCTACCAAAACCCCCGCCGCTGAGCTGCTCCCCCTCGGCATCTCCGGCATCCGTTCGCCATGAACGCTGCTGCGATCATCTCCCGGCTCGGCCTCGCCACCTCCGGGTCTGGGGCTGGGTCCCGCGTGGACTGCCTGGCCGCCGACGCCGGCGGTGGGTTTCACGGCGGGGCGGAGGGCGCGCTCAGTTGCCGTCGCCGCCGCCTCCTCCTCTTCTCCGGCGACCGGCGGCGTGGCGCCGGTGCCAACCCGCTCGAATCACTCGTAAGATCTCCTTATATCTCTCTTTGAACTTCCTGTGGGATCTTGTTCGCGGGACTAAAGGGAGGACGCAGGAGCCCTCTCCAATCGGGTTTTTTTTTGTTCCTTACTGTGTCGTTGTACTGCGCGGATTGGACTGTGTCGTTTGCGAGGAATTTAGCAGAGCTTTGTCGGACTGCTAGAAGCCAGATTATTGTGTATCTGGGCAAGATTTGCCAGTTGGATTGTGCTGATGCTGACCAGGTTGTTATGTTGAAATCTTGCATTGCCGTCCCTAACAAAAACGGAATTTTGGTAGTGCTTTACATGATTATACAGGGCACATGAATTGTTAAGGAAATTAGTTTCAGAGAACATTATCTTTTAGTACTTCTGGAAGCGGCTACACATTTTGATGTTGATCATTAATGCAGTGGGAGTATCAAATGTATCGGTTGCATTATTGTGATGATATTAAAATGAAAATTAAAAATCCTTGTACCTTTGGTCTGGTATTGTTTAAGAAAATAAACAAATTAGTATGCTACCGTTTTCGTTATTGCGCCATATGGCATATGATGTAATTTGATGGTCTTGCTACTAGTATATGATTTAGATTCACAGAGTAAGTTCAAACACTAGAAATGAATCAGGTTTTAGATAATATAACCAAGAAAAATCTAGATTTTTATTCACATGACAAATGGAATAGATGGACTGATTGCATTTTGTGAGAGTAAAGCATGAGCTTATGCTGTGGGATCTATGTTTTTTATTCTCTTTCCAAATTCTTAGTTATATTGTAAATATTGGTTTGACTCATGATTGTTTATTTTCTTTTCTGTTTTCTTAACTTATCACTGTTCTTTAATGAAATGACCCTGCAACTCTCCTAACTGGTTGTGAAAAAAACTCAATTATGATGTAAAACTTTAGAAGTGTTGTAGTGGGATCAATAGTTCAAAGCAAAGGCATGTATAATACAAAAATGCCAATTCCAATGGTTTGTAAGATACATTATGGCGTGGCACATTTTTATACCTTTGGAAAAACATGGATAATCTGCCAAAATAATGAATGCTTCTACTTTCTACCCTTTATTGTTGATATCCTTTACCAATTGGCACCAATGGTCCTATTGGAAAAACATGTAGCAACCAGTTCTTCTTGCTTTAGTTTGTACGGATCTTTATGTTGGCAAAAAGTGTAATATTTTCACTCATAAAAAAGGATTAGCTTTCAGGATCAATAGTCAACTCATGAAACATGTTTATTTTTCACTCAAATGAACAATGAGTAATCTTCCATCTTTATTGAATTTTTGCTAAAGCGATGTAAACTGTAATACAACTTAAACCTCTATTTTTCTTCTCAAGTTCAGTTTGATCAATATCAATTGAAAAAACTATTCTCTGGTATATGCTGTTTTAGTTCTTTTCTTCCAGGAACCTAGGGAACAACTAAACAGCGAAGTAGCATGCTTAAACTGTAAGTGTTGTAGATAGTTCTATCCTGTGGCAAAGTGCTATTAAGCATATACAACTAAGTATTTATTATTAACATCGCTTATTGCAGTTTCTCACTGATGTGCCTCGATGAACTTTCCTTAATTTGTAGGGTTATAAAGCGTCACACGCTATCAGTTTTTGTTGGTGATGAAAGTGGGATGATCAATCGAATTGCTGGGGTTTTTGCTAGAAGGGGATATAACATCGAGTCATTGGCTGTTGGGTTGAACAAGGATAAAGCATTATTTACAATAGTAGTGTCAGGAACAGACAAAATATTGAACCAGGTTGTAGAGCAACTAAACAAACTTGTTAATGTCATAAAGGTTAGTCATTTTCCTGTACCATTTGACTTATAGAATGATTGATAACTAATACGGCGTGAAACTCATTGCTTGTTGGTCTGTCCTTATTCTGTTCAATAGTGTATCTTGTACTCATAGCTTAATATTTGGATTAATAAACAGGTTGATGACTTATCAATGGAACCACAAGTTGAAAGAGAACTTGTGCTTATAAAAGTAAACGCAGAGCGAGAAAAGCTACCTGAGGTACAAACATACACATCTTTCAAAATGTATCTGCACTTTCTTGCCCTGTAACTCTCAAACTGAACATTAAATGTGGATCATTTTTTTGTATAGAGAAATATGAAAATTGACAACAGGGACATTACAGATCAGGTCTGTGGACCTGTCACTACTAAACTTTGTTGTTTGGCTGACATCTCTAGTTGTGAATGCAGATAATGGGTTTGGTTCGCATTTTCAAAGCAGAAGTGGTTGATCTTTCAGACCATACACTAACTATTGAGGTAATATCTTTGGTGTGTCTTGACTCAGAGATTACTCATGTTGTCCTTCTTATGGTTCTTTGTGGTTATGTTAAAGGTAACTGGAGATCCTGGAAAGGTGGTTGCAATACAGAAGACTCTGAGCAAATATGGGATCAGAGAAATTGCTAGAACTGGCAAGGTCATTCTTGTTCAGAAAATAGTGAAAGTATATCGTGATCTTGTTCTTTACTAGACCTAATGAACATTTGTCTTATAGATAGCTTTGCGCCGTGAAAGAATGGGAGAAACTGCTCCGTTTTGGAGGTTCTCTGCAGCTTCTTATCCTGATCTCGAAGTGGCAATACCTTCAAATTTCAGGCAAAACACTGGTGTGAGGGCAGTCGATCAGAATCCAGATGAATCTTCAGGGGTAAGAAACCACAATTGTGATCTGACAATGATTTATGTATGATGTGTGCTTTAGCTTCTCGTCACTGTTACTGATGTTTTTCAACTGATATTTCCCTAGTTTTATGCTTCCTATTGATTAGCTTCATGTGGACAATTGGTTCATCTCCTTGAATTGGTTTTAGTTGGTGCTCATTCTGTTGAATTGGGTACTAAGTAGTAAGTACAACTCCATTTGTCTTTCTGAGAAAATTTCTTATTGCTAGTGATAGTTTAGTAACATTAGTCCCTCCAATGTGTCATTTATATATTTTCCTATTTGCACAATCTGACATTGCAGTCAAATAGCACGAATGCATTACTTAATTTGTTTTTCGGACTCTTTAAGTATTTTGGCAGTATCATTAATTACTAAAGTGAGAAAATACTCGCACATTCTTTTTCTTATTGGTGTAATGTTTTCTGGAAATACTTTTTATCATCCTCACACTGTTAGTTTGAATTTTGAACGAGTTTTTTTATATGTGCTTCTCTGCTTCTACCCAGGGTGATGTTTATCCAGTGGAATCTTATGAAAGCTTCTCATCAAGTCAAATTCTGGATGCTCATTGGGGTGTTATGACTGATGGTGATGTACGGTCTTGTGTTCTATTAACTTTGAACTGTTTGGTGCTAGCTAGGGATGATCTACATCTATAGTTGTACTCATTTCACTAGAAGCTATTGTGTTCTTAAAAGTTAAAACACATGACCGCATGAGTACCCAGAATCCAAATTTGAGACTAGATTTATAACTAAATTATGGTTCACAGTGAAGAATCTAAAATACAATTATTGCAACTAAATTTAACTATTTATAAACTAAACTAGCAATTTCTTATTGCTTCAGCCAACAGGGTTTTGTTCACATACTCTATCAATTCTTGTGAATGATGTCCCTGGAGTTCTCAATGTTGTAACAGGTGTTTTCTCCAGAAGGGGCTACAATATTCAGGTTGTACAAACCAGTTTAGTATTTTATGCTCCCTTTATTTTGGTAATTGTATAATCCAGTCCTTGCTAAACAGTAACCATCACTTTCCCAGAGTCTTGCTGTTGGTCCAGCTGCAAAAGAAGGCACTTCTCGCATCACTACTGTTGTTCCTGGAACTGATGAATCCATTGCCAAGCTAGTACATCAACTGTACAAGCTCATTGATGTTCATGAGGTAAAAATTAGCATTGCAGTTTGCATGATTGTTATAGAAGTCGTGCTGAAAGTCATTTTGGTTTCTCAGGTCCAGGATTTTACTCACTTACCATTTGTTGGAAGAGAGTTAATGATCATAAAGGTCGCTGCAAATGCTACAGTTCGAAGGGATGTCTTAGATATTGCTCAGATTTTTGAGGCACAAAAGGTTGACATATCAGACCACACGATTACACTACTGGTAACTATTATTGAAAGAATGTTTACTGGCACTTACCTCATGTAGCACTCTAATATCCTTCCAAAATTATGACAATTTAATCTACTTGTATAAAATCCTTGGGACAGTAGAAACACCATATGGTTTATCATTGACTTAATCATGTAGTTATGATCCTACCATGAAGTGACATAGTATATTTATGTTAAAAGGTAAAATAAGGTCAGCTACTGAAATTTTTAGCAACTGTCCATTGTAGTTGTAGAAGACTGATTCAAAATTTATATTTTTTTTTTTGGCTTGACCAATGATTTTCCCCTTTGTTTTTGATTAATACGCATTCATACTTGTACCAATTTCTTTAATCAATAATGTTTCCTTGGCACCATGATTAGTGAGCAATAACCTTGTTGGCATATGCAGCTCACCGGAGATATTGACAGAATGGTTAGATTGCAAAAGATGCTGGAGCAATATGGTATCTGTGAGGTTTGTATTGACCATTGAGCTTCTAATTCACATTCTCTGTCTACCATTAGCCCATTACATGCATGACCCATGAGCAAAATTGTCCAAGTTTTCTACCATTAGCACACATCACTGGATCCAATGCTAAAGTGTGATGAGATGCTTGATGCATGTGCAGGTTGCACGGACAGGACGGGTGGCTCTGCTCCGTGAGTCTGGAGTTGACTCCAAATACCTCCGCGGGTTTTCCCTCCCTCTGTAATTCTCCATTGTGCAGATCGGCATAACACTCCACGATTCAGATCGCACGGCCATTTTTTGACTTATGAGCATGGAAGTGGAGGAATCATTCAAAAATCCTAGAGTGAGAACTGTAGACAGAATATATTGTCTGGGTTGCTACGTGCTAATGCTGTTAAGCTTCTTGCTTATGCAAGTATCACGCAGCACATGGGGAGAAACCTTATCCGGGGTCCAATATTTTTATTACACAGGTTGTATAGGTATCCTAGTTGAAGGAAAGGCAAGATATATTCAGACAAACAATACTGCCCAACTAATGTGCTGTTTGGTTTGGGATTTTGGGCCGTAAGCCCGTAATCAATCCACACCATGATAGGTTCCCTTGCTTGGCTTGGGCTGGTACGGCTCTGCAGTCGATCACACCGTGAATGGATACTGGCCCATTTAATCTGGAAATACCACTCCCCCACTCGACGATATCGGGTCCACTTCCTCGCACGAATGCACGACCGCTGCCCTTGAACAGCCGCGACTCCCTGTGCCTTGGGGACGTACCATCCATGTCAATAACGTTTTGGCTTTTCTGCTTTTGTTACACTGTCTATCTTTTGTTTTATGCAAGAGGGTTCTTGGGCGATAACCTTGGCGATGGTGACGCCGTTGAGCGCTGTTTGGCCGTCATGTTTCTCCTCTAGTCATCCAAGGGTGAAAACACAGTCCACTTTGGATGTGCGATGGTGGCGCCATCGACGTTGCTCTCTTCCTGAAGGCGTCACATCTGGATTATCGCCGCGGCTTCGATGCGAGGCGTGGGTTCGCGACCCGAAGTTGGAGCTGCTCTTCGGTGTTTGAGCTTGGCAATGATGACGGGTGGCAGCCATTACCTTTAGACTCATCGAGGGGTGACTAGTGTGTGGCCTGCAATGATGACCCATGACAGTGTGTTGTGTTCCTACTCAACCGCGTTGTGGGCTGGTTAGCCCCTCAGATGTCATTTTGGCAACTCGGTTGGCTAACCTTCTTGTACATTTTATTATTCTTTCGTCTTAATTGAGCGACAGACCTTTGTTAAAAAAGAAGAAATGCCAATATTTAGGAGAGTGGAACGCATGGAGACTGATATGATCAAACATTATCTCACTCGATCGAGGCAAGAGAAGAATTATATATATCTTATATTTTATTATGCAATAGCAAGACTAGAAATTATAACTTGCAATTTGATCTAAGAAACATGCCCATGCCCATCCATACGTAATGGACCTGTATCTATCGTTGGTGCAATTTTTTTTATTGGAATGCGACATATCTGATGTGCATATATTTCAAGATACTAGGCGCGCACCCTCGCGCACGTCCGTGGGCACTGGGAAGTTTTTGAAGATGGGCAAAACGTGTTGGATATATAGATAGAAGTATGAGTAATAAGAGTTAAATATACATTCAAAACGTGTATATTTCACATATACGCTGGTGCATAGGTATATATTACATCCGGTTTTCGACATGATAGAGTAACTTGCAGTTTCTTTTCCCTCCTTGGTAACTGAAGGATAATGGGATTGGCCATAAAAAATACACACTGAAGCATCAGTGCACAGTGGAAGCAAAAGTACTTCATCAAAGTTAGAAAAAGCATCTGAATCTTCTTGGTATCATCCAGAGATAGAAACCTCTGCAGGTTACAATAACAATTATTTAGAAAAGATTAACGTCATAATTGGAGTCTTGCATCGAAAACAAAAATCCATGCAAGGTAGCCAATGTTCTGGGTGAATTACCTTCAAATTCTCATAGCATGTCACAAGGTCATCATTGACCGAAAGATGATCGAAGAGATCTGGTTCATTGGACTGATGAAGTTCAGCCCGAGCATTTCTGAGTCGTTTCTGGATGAGCTTCAGTGTTTCAGTACCCCTGTATGACCAATTGAGCAGAGAATAACCCATCACATGAGGTTATCCAAAGACTTATATTTCATGAACCACAAATATACCGTGGCCGAAGGCGCTTCTCTAGTTCCTCGAATGATAGAGGGGCAGAGGGCATACGAAGATGAATATTGCTTGAAGAGAAGAAGCCCTCACGGATCGAGTTCCTTGGACATTAATGTCGAGAATACACCTCTAGAACGAAAAAGCAATGGAAAGATGAAGTAGCTCACCTTTCAGAAATTTGTATTAAAAATTGTAGTAGTCTTACCTTTCCCTCATCAATAACAAATTCAACTCCTTCAATACCTGTGCCATATACATTTCCATGAACACGGGCAAACTCAAGAAATCTGCCCTTGCTTATATCTTTCTCTCACTTGCTTCTTTCTGTGAAGTGGCAGTGAACACCATTTATTTCCTTCTCCCTTGGAGACCTCGTGTCTAAAAATCCTTAAAAACAGAGAACTCTCACAATATATCCATGTGGTGCAAGTGAACATGGCATTAGAAGATACCATGATCAGCGAAAATTAACTGATCTGTAAGAATGTTACCGATAAAGTCTCGGTCTTCCTTTTCCTTTATATTACTTCGTATCTCATCAAATGGGACAACCGTGTACATATATGCTGGGAATGTATCTTGTGGATTCTTTGTCAACACTATTCTTGTGTAGCAGGTGAATTCAATTATGTGCCGTCCAGGAACAGGCATGTAAGAGGATTTTGCACTTTTAACTTTGAACCTAGTGATAGTACAGACTTTCTCAGCGTTTAAGAGCGGGCTTTGTCCTGTACCTCTGTTTTAGGAATTTCAGCATACATAACATTTCTCTGTTGCAATTTGGAAATACTAGATTTGAATATAACAGAGCGTTTCTTTATACTAAAAAATGAACCATGCTTCGAACGAACAGGGCAATATAATCTATATAGAATAGAAGCACAGGAAGGTTTCTTTATACTATAAAATCAACAGTGAGCCAAGAAAGGTGTAATCGCAAGATCTCTTAAAGAACTGGCAGAGCAAGGGGATAACAGGAAGGAAGGGACAGTGAAAACTAAAAAAAATGAACCTGAAATAAAATGAACACCAGAGCTATGTTGTTGAAATTACAGCTTACCACATATGAGATTCACAGGCCTAATAAGAGGATTGGATCACATCTAAGCAGATGCAAAACAATGGGGGAAAATAAATAAATCTAAGCATGAAAGGCAACTGTAGCTTGACATCAAAAGTAAAATTAGGAGACCTAAATGGCGATGTAACCTGGTGCTGTGCACGCAGAGGCTGTTTTTTTTCGTTACACATATCTAGAATAAGTTAATGAGCAAATCACATTTATTCATAGCAGCAAAACGCTGAGGACAGGAAAGCAGTGGAATAAATCTTCACTAGCTGACATTCAGGTAACACTAAAAAGCACTTTCATCTAGCAATCTGTAAATCCACTGATTCATGGTGTATAACCAGGAATGGCACAACACTCTATCATTTCACTGTTGAGCACAGCTTGCATAGAGAAACATAAAAGCCAACATGGTATGAGGCTGACCTCCTTAGCAAGAATAAAGCAAATGGCGAAGAAGCATGTGAGAAAAGCTTGCACAGTAGCAGATAATGAGAGGACTAGGCTGAAAATGAACCCAAAATTTACCGTAAATCCAAAACTATACCAAATCAGTCTCAGGCAAATTAGTATCTCACTCACCTTATCCCGCAAACAAAATCCAATTGCACAGAGCTGCACAAATGAATAGGATCAGTATCAGGCAAAATAGGATAAACCTCCAACATAGGGAAATTCAGTTTATAAGAAGCATGAGAAAGTACAGCAAACAGAAAAAAAATGGATAACTCCAGGAAAGAACACTGAACGTCACATTATTGGGATACTGCTTCCATGTAAGCTTCTCTGGCAGCTGAAGCAGTGGCTGCGTGAGTGTACTGGATCAATGCCTGCCAAGAGAATAAGATGAGGCTCTTTCCTCTCATCTCAAAAGTACTAGATCATATGAAACATGCAACTTGAACCGACCTAAGAGCCCGCAGCCTTTTGAAAAGCCGAGAAAACATGAAAGTAACTTAAAAACGGAACGTGACATTGGGATGCTCCTTCCATCTAAGCTTCGATGGCAGCTCAAGCATTGGCTGCATCCGTGTACTGGATCAATAACTGGTACGGGAAGATGAGGCTCTTTCCTTTTATCTCAAGACTACCAGATATATGAAACATGCAACTTTAACTGACCTGGAAGCCTGCAGCCTTTTCAAAAGCTGAGATAACCTGAAAGTAATGCAAAAATATGGATCATAAATAAGTGCTAAAAAGGCAGGTTGTTATAGGAAATGTATGACAATGGCCCTGTTTGGATACTCTAGCACAGCTAGAGGTTAGAGTTAGTTTCTAGCTCAGGACTAGCCCTGAACTAACTCTAGCCTAAGAGATGTTTGGATACAAGGGTTAAAATGATAATAAATGTGCTTTCCAAATCACGGGTGTGGGTGAAAGTAGAGAGAAAACAGTGGACCCCACCTCAAATAGCCCCAACTAGCCCAAATAATCACCTCTTTGGGGGGATAGTTTTTTAGGGTGGGCTAGTTGCAAATAACCCACTCTAGCCCTCCTGTTTGGCTACTTTAGGGCTAGTTGAGCTCCAACTAGCCCAAACTAGCTCTAACCCTTGGACTAACATATAAGCTTCTAGAGTTCATCTCACCATCTCCGAGTTAACCCTTTTACACGAAGCGAGGACACGAAAGCGTAAGTGGGTTAGTGGTAGGTGTGGTTCACTCAGCGTGCAGAGTGGATCTAAGCTGCTTGGACTCTAGGGCGTTACAACTTGGATTCCATTCAAGGGTACATTCTAAACTTATCTCTAGCACATTTAGTTGTATGTGTTGTGGATCTATGGATAGGATCTGCTATTACCTTGTTCGGTAGCAGATTTGCATATGCAATGAATGGATTGCTCACGATCGTTTATGTCATATATGTATTATCTTGTTTGTGGATTAAAGCATGATGTAAAATGACAAAATGAATCATTTAAAACTTCTATTTTTCATGCATGTAGAATATTTAGGACCCATTGTGCATAGTGACTTTAAAATGGTAAAATAGTGATCACAATAATGTAAAATTTGGCGGTAAATATATATGTAAAAAAATCCCAGAGAATGAAAAATCCAAACATGGTTAGAAACTAAGAAAATTTAGAAGTGTTTCCAAGAGAGGTTCATTTAATCAAGCTGTCCTCTAGGAATTCATTTACAGAGTTAGTTGTGTTAAGCTAACCACACCCGCAAAATTATTTCCATGGTTAGTTGACTTATGCTAGCCACTCCTGAAAATACATTTATAGGGGCGGCTGTAAGCTTGCCTCTATAAAGACCGGGTGTTGCTGTAAAGGGTCGTGTAGCTCATGAACATGTCGTGTAAAGATTACTCGACGCCTTTCGAGTTTAGGCCCATACAGTCCATTACGTGGCCAGCTTATGTAAACAATCAAACAAAGTATTACACATCCTAAACCAATTACATGACTAAGGAAAAAATAGTTTTACTTCGAGTTCAGGCCGCGTAATGAGACATTATGCACACCACATTTGATTTGACCATCACATTCATGGCTGGATATTGGTTGGTGGTGGTGGTTGTGTTACCATGCTTTATATTGTTAACTACTTATTTGCCTTGTGAACTTATTTGCGGTGCATCGTTTTATCTTATTGAAACTACAATGTAAAAATTGTGGCTGGTGTTTCTCATTTATGATGTCCAGTGCATTGATGTCCTCACTCTTACGACATATGTGGGATTTTCACTTGCAAAAAGGTACAAACATCTAGTTTTTTATTGCATTGTTTGAGTATAGCCCTTGTACACATCGTCACTTGCCAAGCAAAACGGCCTTATTCACTACACGTGGAGTGACTGATGAAGGACTACCATTTGCATTTATGTCACTAATACTAATAAATACCGGACCTTTACAATCGATGGTGTAGTAGAGGTTTTGAAACCACCTCTCATAACTATTTTTCACAGCCCCCAAAAATTGTTTCCATAGTAGTGATACAATTTGTACCCCTACGAAAGGCCATTTCTCTGGTAGTGTGACTCTGATCAACTTCACAAACACAAGTATTTCCTTGTCCTGAAGTCTTACGTCTTTACACAATTAATAATAGTTTCCATTCTGTAGCAATACTCATGAGCCACCAAGATACATTGTAATAAAAAAACATACATTGTTCTAAAAAGGTATGATATTAAACATGTCCCATCAAATTGATGCTAAATTTTTTTCTTGAGCTACTAAGCTATTCCTTTCCTTTTAGTCGCTCATATGAAGTTTGAGGTTTGTAGTCGTCTCCTACATATCGACGGCACAACTTCCTCAGTGAAACAATATCCTACAAAATTAAATGAAAATCTAGTATCAAGCAAAGAACAATATAAAAGCTTAAGGTTGCAGTCTAGCTTACGATTCACTAAATGTACAAAGTGCATACTTTATGGAATTAACAATACAATATATTAAATTGTAGTTCACTTAAAGCATTCAGATTCAATGTAGCTAACCTAATTCGGATGTGCTCCTTAAACATGTTGAGATTAATGAGCAAAATATATTTTTTTTCAAGTTGAAGAATTTAAATTCATATTGCCAAATGAAACAGCTGCAACTTAAGGACATATAGTGCAGTTTACTCAAGCATATGGTTGTTCCTCAATGGGTCAATAGTTATAGGGCATCTAAATTTTAAAGAAAATAAAAAGGAGCAACAATATGCGGAGTCTGTCCATTGAAAAAACTGATATAAAGCATGTCAGTACGTGCATCTACTACAATTATAAATTTTCAATGCATAGACATTATTATATAATGAAGAGTTATAAGAATAATCATGGGCATAAGAAAACAAGATAAAACATAGAAATTAGTACAATAACTGAATTGTAGTTAGTGAATGGATAATATTAGATGTAAAGTACCTCAGAATTATCATGCACATAAAGAACAAGGATTTTACAATCACATTCTTCTCCTGAATGATGCGTTTTCCTTTCAATAGCATGCACTTCAGCGTCAAAATAGAGACCACTCTGTTCACTTTCCTGAACAGTTTAGAACAGAAGTATATATATTCATGAGAGACATCAACACTGCCATGATAAGAGATAGAATTATGGAACAAGAAAATATGAAGACAAATAAATTACTTCTATGTTGTTGATTCTTTCACAATGTTACACAAACATAAGCAATCGGAAAGAAAAGTTTCTTATTCAAGCCCGTTATGATGGACTGTAATTTTCTAAAAGTTCCTTTTTCGATATAGTTGTGACTTATGTGTATATTCAGTACTCTAGTTCATAAGTTTGTATGTTCATTTTAGAAACTATTAGAGCTTGCTGACATTAAAATTAAAGGAAGTCCATGAAATAAATTCTTATCCTTTTACGGAACTCAATTCTAGTACAGGTACTGTATGAAGAATATAATGAAACCTAACCCACAGTCACAAGTATTAAAAAATATTTACTCAACTCATATCTAGCCTCGCTCTAGCTTCTCATTTTCCCACTGTATCTCATTTCTTCACTCTTCTATTCCTCCAATGGCACCCCCACCCCATGAAATATCTTCATTAATCAACCTTTAATCTATAGTTATTTTTTAACAACTCTACAGAAAAATGCGAACAACTACAACTACAGCGCTAAACTAGTTTCATTAAAACCACCATGAAATGTCTTAATAGTGCATCTATTATCTAGTGTTGTATTTTTCAATATATTTTCTATAATCTTAAATAAAAGTTAATTAGATAAGTTTGATTTACCATAAAGTACAAAACGTGAACCTATTAACTTTTTTAAATGGTGGGAGTATAGTCTAAGACATTATAGTATATAAAAGAATCCACACCTTGAAAACCATTTTTGATATAGGCATACCAATTATACGCTATTGATGGTAGGGCTTGTAAATTCTTATTTTAATGACCTTTACACGAAGAACCCTAATGTTGAACCCCAAGTGCTGACATCGTTGTTTGAGTGCTGTATTAGCGAGGAGATGAATATGTCTTTATGTAAGCCTTATGCAAAGGAGGAAGTCGCTGACGCGCTATTTCAAATTGGTCCGCGCGCGAAAGGCCCCGAACCTGGATGGCTTCCCCATCCACTTCTTCCAGAGAAAATGGGACACACTCCGGGAAGATGTAAGTAAGGTAGTACATGCCTTTTTTGTTGATGGGCACATGCAGAAGAGTGTGAATGATACCGCTATAGAGCTCATACCGAAAGTAAAGTTCTCGGAGAAGGTAAGGGATTATAGGCTGATAAGCCTTTGCATTGTCGTTTATAAGGTTGTTTCTAAATGCTTGGTAAATCATTTGCGGCCTTTACTTGATAATTCAATTTCTGAGAACCAAAGTGCACTTATTCCCAACTGTCTAATTACTGAAAATGCGTTGATTGCTTTTGAGTGTATTCATGCGATATAGGATGATAATTCAGATAGGAGTAACTTTTGTGTGTACATGCTAGATATGGCCAAAGCGTATCATCATGTGGACTGGAGCTATTTGGAAAATGTTCTTGTGGAGCTGGGCTTTCATTGGAAATGGGTAAGTTGGTTATGGCATGTGTTACCACTGTATGCTCTGTGGTGCGCTTCAATGGTGTCATGCTGGACACCTTCCAATCTACATGACGGCTACGCTAATAAGGTGATCCTTTGTTGCCTTACTTATTCCTGTTTATTGCTGATGGTCTGTCCAAAGTGTTGCAGCTGTAGATAACAGGAGAACGTATACATGGCTTACAAGTGTGCAGAAGGACACCGGTTGTGTCCCACCTGCTGTTTGCAGATGATAGCTTGCTGTTCTTCCGCGCTAATGGGACACAAGCGGTGGCAGTCAAGTGTGGACTTGCCAGGTACTACAAGGGCACTTGTTATGATGGACTGTAAGTTTCTAAAAGTTCCTTTTTTTTAATATAGGTGTAACTTATGTGTATATTCAGTACTCTAGTTTATTTGCTTC
This sequence comes from Miscanthus floridulus, assembly GCF_019320115.1. Lineage (NCBI taxonomy): Eukaryota > Viridiplantae > Streptophyta > Magnoliopsida > Poales > Poaceae > Miscanthus > Miscanthus floridulus. The sequence continues at coordinate 55,706,545 of NC_089589.1, read as the reverse complement.
ATATGTTTGTATGTTCATCTTAAAAACTGTTTAGAGCTTCCTGACATTAAAATTAAAGGAAGTCCACGAAAATAAATTCTCAGTCTTTTGCTGAACTCAATTCTAGTACAGGTACTGTATGAAGAATGAAATCCAGCCCTCAATCACAAGTATTAAGAAATATTAACTTAACTCATATCTAGTCTCGCTCTAGCTTATCATTTTTCCACCGCACTCATTTCTTCACTCTTCTATATTCCTCCAATGGCACCCCACCCCATGATATCTTCCATAATCAACCTTTAATGTATAGTTATTTTTTAACAAATCTATAGAAAAATTGGAAGAACTGCAACTGCACCGTTAAACTAGTTTCATTAAAACAACCGTGAAATATGTCTTAATAGTGCATCTATTATCCAGTGTTGTATATTTTAATTTATTTTCCACAATCTCAGATAAAAGTTAATTAGATAAGTGTGAGTTAGCATAAAGTACAAAACTTTAACCTACTAACTTTTTTTAATGGTGGGAGCTAGTATAATCTAAAACATTATAGTGTACAAAAGAATCCACTAACTATGAAAACCCTTTTTGATATAGGCATACCAAGTATATACTATTGAATGCACAGTTCTAGGGATAGATAGAGCAACCTAACTACCGTCCATCTCAAAAGTTCTTGTTTGAATGTAGATGTTGTATACTAATTAAGGTAGCAGCAAAAGGGAGTTTAATATTACAGTACCTTATAACAAAGAACAGGGTCCCTACAATGAACATTTGCACATTCTGTGGACTTGTATGGCACTGAGCGTTGCCGCAAACATGTACGAGCATTGATCCATTCAGCTTCCTCTGCTCCAAATCCAGAAAAATGAACCAACAGTTTCTGATTCATGAGGCAAGCAAAAAATGGCACACGCAGTCAGAACAACATAAAATGACAGTAGAAACTACACAAATAGGGAACATATAAGAAAAATAATTCTGGCATGTCCAGGAAACTATACAAGCATTTTTAAACATATATAAATTGCATATGATGTTACAATTGAAAGCATGTAGGCCAATAAATATATATGTGCAAGTTTATGTATACAAAGTAAGATAGTGTCAGAGTTATCTCCAGTATATAACGTTCCGATTTGAATTATTTTAGATCTACATAATACACATGGTTCTAGAGGGTCCAACCAAGGATCATGGTATTGTTCCATCATCACTGTTGGATGCTTCTTCTTTTTTTAGAACATGCTGGCGCTGCCTTGGCACGTGTTTCATTAAGAGACATAAAATTACACGACGCAAGCACGAGAGAGCCCTTGTAGGGCAGGCTACAAACCACCAAGACAATGGTAGACACAACTAGAAATAAACCATAACACGAAGATAAGGCAAGGGGAGGGGACCTCCAGCCTCAACGCCCAAACAAACAAACTAAATCGACACAATGGTTGCCTACATAGAAGGCAAGACCATGGTGGCACAAAACGTCCACCCCAGATAAGCCGAGATGAGCATCCAGCAGCAACAGCGGCAAAAGCATCCGCCAGAGAAGGGTCCAAAGCAACCTCGGCAGCAAAAGCATCTGCAAGAGAGAAGCCAACACGACAACGGCGGCAAAGCATCCACCAGAGAAGAGACCTGCAGGAGCCTAGCATCCGCCGACAACGGTAGTGGCAAGTATCCACCACGAAAGCCAAACGATGGTGGCAAAGCTTCCGCCAGGAAGGACGACCCAAACAAGAATAGCAAGACAGACCATTGCGAAGAAGGATATAAAGCACATATAGGTACAGTACAAATCTCCCTTGAGGACCGACAACGCAGCAGGGATGGCGGCAACGACCGCATGGGGTCAACTAGGACGACCCTGACATCTTGTGCATACAGGGAATGGGGGTGTCCAAAGCAACGCCTCCCGGAAGGAAATGACATACAAAGATGCCACCATGACATGTCTGAGGAATCAGACTTGGGTTTTCACCTAGAGACCACGTGCAACAAAGGAAGAAGGATCTTCGACGACGCCTTTGAGGAGCATGACACATGAGCACGCGCCATCGTCGTCGGCACCGGCCACAAAAAAGGGCAAGACTTTCGCCAAGAATCTACCGAAGCACGATGTATGTGCCCCAGCACGGTCGTGACCATGACACCTGCTACCGTCACCACCACCAGTAGCGCGTCCTCTGCTGCCACCGCCAGTGCGCCGTCACTGCCGCTGTGGTCAGCAGCACAGCCAGCACTACCTATGCCATGTCCAGCAGCACCGCCGCCACCACCGCCAAGGTAGCACGATAGCTAATAGCCGGAGCTTGCCTGGAGCCGGTAAGCCGTGCCGAGCACCTGCATCCTCCATAGATCTGGGTCCCACTCACATGGATCTAGCCCCTAGAGGCACAGATCTGACTAGAGCGAGGACCACTTGACGGGGAACACAACAGGGAGGACGAGTTTAGGAGAGGAGTGGGAGGAAGAAGGAGGAGAAGGCTGCGCGACAGCAGCCAGAGCTGGACAACCAGGGCAGGCTCGCTTCAGGCGGTGGCTGTCGCCCCTCCCGTCAACCAGGGAGATGACACGGAGAGTTATGTGGAGACATGCATCGGAACAAGGCAACCTATATGGTAGTGCAGAGAGGTACGCGGAGAGGTCGGGCAGTGATATGATGCTTCTCTAGCACGTAATGGAAGGTTGTAGTTCAGAGTAGATTTGATGATGATGAGACAGCTGCACACCATATGACCAGCCTTAATCTTGGCCATAAGCTCAACATAGAGGGCTGAGCCTGTGCCACATATAGATTCAGTGATGTCAAGCGCCTTGAGTTTCTGCCTTTAATAGCTTCTCTATAATAGTTTTGCAGCCCCAGTCAGGGTTGCTCCTTTGTTGCTTTTCTTTGCCTTGTTTTGAGGCCTCTCACTACAGCACCCCCTCTCTTTTATTTCTTGGCTCACTCTTTGGTGCCAAAGTATTTTTTACATGGTAGGGGGTGGTTAACTATATAGAAGCAGATAATTGTTAACAAGTATTCTGTAATAGGGAAGTCAAAGTAGTGCGGCATGATGGGCCGACTTGTAGAAACTAGAGGACACTAACTAGCAATGCAATGCAAAGAAACTGATTTTTATGTCAAAAATATATACGATCCTACAGAAACTTATAATAATAAACCACATCTTCAAATCTTCTTTATTTCCTCTGCCTAGCTGCCTGAGATTTGTTGGAATGTCTCATAATGTCATTATACCTTAACATCTCCTGCCTCAAAAAATTTTAATATATTAAGTACATATGGGCCCTGAGTGTAACACGAGTGCCAAAGCGACCTATATCACAGACTAACTTACTGCGTTTAGCCCCAGAGTTTCTTCCCTGTACATATAAATGAGAATGGAATCATATGTACGTTGCTATGACCAACATATGCTTATTATTGGACAAATAACTAACGGCTGCCTTTACTTTTTATCAATATCATCAAAAAATTTGATTTCCTTACCAAATCACCTGATTTGCAAAACCTTTGAGCCACGAAGTCTTGGACATCGAACCTGCAATATATAACGATGCACATATGAAGAATAAAAAATGCTGGATAGAAAACTTTATATATATATACAAACGGCTGGTTTCAATGACGAAGGGTAGAAAGCACTTTATACAAATGATCAAGTTTCAGGCAGCACTTCATAGGGTTATCCAATCCCTTCTCTTACATGCATTTAACATCTTTTGCTTATGATATAATTTCCTCCAAACCGTTGGAAAAATCTGTTAGACCTAGACACACTACCATTTGGAATATCAGCCATGTCAGCTAGATTATTTTATTTGACTCATATATCAAAACAGGGACCCACGGATACAATGATAAGCTAATAGGGATAACTTGTAATATTTGGCAATCAATCAAAAAGCAAAATATAAGAAGGCCAGGTGCAAGAGTCTCCATACCAAGCGCCATCTCTAGCTGACTTAGCTTCATACTTGGTGTGATCATCGATATAATTATTCCCTGATTTTCAAATAATGCTAACAACAATGAGCAGAAGGAAGATACATGATAGACAATTGTCATGGATTTGTGATGCATATCAGTTGCAAGAATTAAATCATAACATATAGCAATATCCTAAAGAATAATACTGCCTTGGATCGAGATAATTGTCATGTTTTTGTGATGCATATCGATGTGTAGCAAGAATAAAAACAGAACGTAGCATATCCTAATAATAGAAAAGAAGTGTCTGGAAGTTATGAGGTGGCATGTAAACATGGGCAGCAAACAAGTTCATAGATCCTAAAAGGATGCTACACATTCATTTGGCATGTAAGGGAACAACGACGACGAAGTATGATTGAACTAAAAGGCTGCACGCAGAGTTACAGTTTATTATTAGCTTTTTAGCATGAAATGGAAACAAACCTTCTACGTCAGATGAATAATACAGCATTTAGGAGCTCACTATCAATTCCATGGCTCTGAGTTACATACAGACCAAGATAAGGAGCATAATTAATACTTATATGCTCATAAATCATAACTCAGTTCACAGATTTGATCACTCGCTCACTGTGATGTTCCGTTATTATTGCCTTCCTAAAAACCAGCGACTAGCAGATCCACGCAAAGAAGCATCGGTGATCATAGTCACAGGTAACATCTATCACCTGAGGAAGACGAAGATCCTGCGTGCGTAGTGACTGTTGGCTTCAACTTGCTGAGGGAGGAGCCTCGAGCTTGCTGATGGTTGGCCCAATAAAACTCCCTTGTGCTCACCACCGGAGCATGTGCTTCCCTGGCTATCTTGGGGCAATGCTTGTTACAATTGTTATGAAACCAGTTGAGCACCTGCATGATGATCGAGTTCCCCCAAGCCCAGATCGATCGAGCCCCGGATCCCGAATGAAGAAAAAGGTTCATGGGAGGAGGAATTTGAAATATCTGGAACATCGATGCACAGAGCTAGTCATGTACCTGCTTTGACTTGACGGGAGTCATGCCAGCAAGGCCCCGGAAGTAGCTAAATTTCACAGCGAGCTCATCCATGAAGATGTGATCCAGCCTGCGTTTGGTGACGGGGAACAGGCGCTCCTCCATCTCTTTCACTTCTTCCGGCAGGAATCGGAAGGGTCGTCCCTCCATCCTGCAGGTGCTGCTTGATTGCCGACCCATATCCTTCTCCGATCCAACTGCTAACTGATCGAGCCTTCAAGCGGTGGCAGATTGAAGGTTCAAGTAATAAACGATGGATGGATTACCGGAGATCGGAGATCGGAAAGGAAGGGACAGAGAGAAGGGTCGAGGGACGTTACCAGTGCGAGCCCGCTGCGTGCTCTACGTGCTGTGTGCACTGCTGCCAGTTGCCGTCCTCTATATCTAGCCAACGTGTTTCTCTCTCATCTGACGTGTTAGCCAGGCCACGCCACAAGGGCAGTGTCAGATGGTGTCCACTTTTATTAAAAAAAATGTCGGTTTGCTAAAGGCTAGTGCTTAAATGAGTATCACAAATGATTTTTTATATTAATTGCAGAGGTAATGAAGAAAGAAAAACAACTCATCTAAAGTAAGCCATATTAATGACCATATGATTCGTAGTTCCATTTATCCTTAAGTATAAGCTTTTCTAAAGCTCAAGAAAAAAGTATGAGCATTTCTAGGAATAACAGTACTAATTATGCAGCCAGAGAAAAATCTGTCATGCCCATCATTAAACGGCATTGTGTAAATTCTCAGTTCTTACATTTTGGGAGAAGTTCCAGAGGGGACGATGATGAGCGACGTCACATGTATGATGCAAGAATATTCAAATATCAAAGCTCAACTAGATTTAATTTTGACATCAAGAATAGAAGACACATATGATTTTCCTACTAAGGACAAGAAGTAAATTTCAATATCACCACTATGGAAAATGTAACTCGTCTATATTGACTTGAAGCAATAGAGACAAAAATAGCTTTTACTACACTAGTATACTAGTTTACTCAAGAAAAATCTTTAATCTAGATGTCCATAAGCTACACATGAGTTGTTACCTAGTTGTCAAATATGAGTTACCATCTAATAGTCATATTAGTTGTACCTGGGTAAGATATTGTAAGCATTTATAGGGGTTGTTTGGATGCAACCCTGAGCTAGCTGCCTGGGCATTTCACCTGCCTGTGCCTGAGGTGACTAGCCAGGAATAGTTAGGCAGCTGCATTTGGTTCATCCGTTTGAGGAGATAGGAATAGTGATTTATGATGCTTATAAGCCAGGAACTGGGCGGACATCCAGGTGATCGATTTCGTGCACTTCACTACCGGACAGAGCATCTTTGCCGAGGGCCTGTCCCTTTGCCGAGGGCAAATAATCGGGCACTCGGCAAAGAGTCTTTGCCGAGGGCCTGACCCTCGGCAAAGAACAGCCCTCGGCAAAGACTCTTTGCCGAGGGCCAGACCCTCGGCAAAGACAAGCACACGGCAACAATAATTATTTGCCGAGGGCTAAACCCTCGGCAAAGGGCCGGCCCTCGGCAACACCGCCTGACACGATGTCCGTCTTCTACCGTCAATCTTTGCCGAGGGCATCACCGTTAGGCCCTCGGCAAAGACTTTTTAACCGTTTTTGCAATTTTTTTAAAAATCCTTTGCCGAGCGCCCTGTGACTTGGCGCTCGGCAAAGACAGTCTTTGCCGAGCGTCAAGGTTGGCACTCGGCAAACTAAATTTTTTTTTTTTGTTTTTTTTCTCCCCATTTTTTCCTGGGCCTTGCTACAGTAATTGAAACTCCATTTCAAAATTTGGGACAATTTTGAGTTTTTTTACTATATTTCCTTAATTATTTTTGTTTCGTTGAATTTTTTTGACTATTTCAAATTTGAACTGCATGTACATGAAATAATGGAATTTGGTCATTCAAAAAATGGTATTCATGAAGTTTGGAGTTCCTGATACGGCCTCAACATACGCCAAACATCATGAATACCATTTTTTGAATGACCAAATTCCATTATTTCATGTACATGCAGTTCAAATTTGAAATAGTCAAAAAAATTCAACGAAACAAAAATAATTAAGGAAATATAGTAAAAAAACTCAAAATTGTCCCAAATTTTGAAATGGAGTTTCAATTACTGTAGCAAGGCCCAGGAAAAAATGGGGAGAAAAAAACAAACTTTTTTTAGTTTGCCGAGTGCCAACCTTGACGCTCGACAAAGACTGTCTTTGCCGAGCGCTAGGTCACAGGCCGCTCGGCAAAGGATTTTTTAAAAAAAATTGTAAAAAACTTTGCCGAGTGCCGCTGGGCCCGGCACTCGGCAAAGCTTCTAACCTAAAGGCCCACAACGGGCCGGCCCAACCGACCCCCTCCTCTCTCCCACCCGCGCCCCCGCGCCCCCGCGTCCCTGCCGTGCCGCCGCCGCCCCCGGCCGCCTGCGCCGCCCCCGCCGTTGTCCCCCTCCGGCCGGCGAGCTCCTACCGGGCCCGCCCCGGCGCCCCCGTCCAGCCCCGGCGGCCCCGCGCCCATGCCCCGAGCTCGCCGGCGCCCGGCCGGCGCTCTCGCCCGGCCCCGGCGGCCCAGTGGCCCCGCGCCCGGGCCCCGGCGGCCGGCCAGCAGAGGGAGAAGGAGAGGAGCAAGAGGAAGAAAGAGAAGGGGGAGGAGGAAGAAAGAGAAGGGGGAGGAGGAAGAGGAAGAAAGAGAAAGGGGAGGAGGAAGAAGAGGAAGGTGCCGACCCGACCGCCCGTCGATCCTCGCTTCGTTCCGCCTGCCCGTTGATCCTCGCGCTGCTGCGGTCATCCCCGCCGTCGTCGTCGGCCCTCGCTCTTGTCATTCTTGCCGCCAAGGTAAGCCCTACCCTTGTAGGGTTAGTAGTAGTAGTAGTTAGTAGTTAGTAGTAGTTAGTTGTAGTGTTAGTAGTAGTAGTTAGTAGTGTTAGTTGTAGGGTTAGTAGTAGTAGTAGTTAGTAAATAGTAGTAGTTAGTAAGTAGTAGTGGTTAGTAGTATTAGTTAGTAGTGTTAGTTGTAGGGTTAGTAGTAGTAGTAGTTAGTAAATAGTAGTAGTTAGTAAGTAGTAGTGGTTAGTAGTAGTAGTTGTTAATAGTTAAGTAGTTCTTAGTATTAGTACTGTTAGTAGTTAAGTAGTTGTTAGTAGTAGTTTAGTAGTAGTTGTAGGGTTAGTAGTAATTGTTGTTGTACTACTTCAATACTTTCATCTGAATGGAAAGAGAACTAAAATACATGGCTCCTCTTGATATATTGGTGGTTGTTGGCCTTCGTGCCCATGTTTGGTATATATGTGGTTGTTGGCCTTTGTGCCATGTTTTTTGCAGGTTTTGGGAACCTCCCCGTGCAGGGGAGGTGCTGCCGAAATTTTGAGTCGACACTAACCATTTTTGCCCTTTTTTGCAGGAGGACCTGTGGGAGGGACTCGGTGACCCCGATCGTCTTCGTCGGTGCTGCGGGTCTTCCTGCACCGCGTCGACTCGCCACTGCACCGACTCTCCACCGCCCCGCTACCCTGACCTCACCGGCACCCTAGGTATAACCCCTCTATCCGTATGTGGTCTTTGGTCGCGTAACCTAGTTAGGTGTCTCCCGTCCTGAAAGAGATACGGTTGGAGGTATACAGATCTTTGTATATCTGCGATCGTATCTGTTTCGGATTGTCCACGTTTTTTGGACAGCCCACGGATGCGTAGATAAGTTAGTTTCCATGGTCCGCTCCGGTCCGAGATGGTGTTTCGGCATCACCCCTGTTGTTCTCCGGATACACACTCTCCCTTTCAGGACGTGCATCGGGAGAACAGCGGGGAGGTGCTGCCGAAATTCTGTCTCGGATAGGGAGCGGAGCATGGAAACTAACCTCATCTACGCATCCGCGGGTGGGATTAGGACCTATCCTCACCTATTAGAGAGTAGGAGCACCGCGTAGATGCAATTGATGGTTACATTACTATGTTCTGTATATGTGGAAGGATGGAAGACCGTCAGTGGATGTACACGGGCCTGGAGAAGCAGGAGTGACTTTGACATTGAGTGGGTGAATGGGACAGATGCTTTCTTGGAACATGCATGGAGCTCGGGTGTAGCTAAAGGACATTCTAAACTTTGGTGTCCCTGTAGCAAATGTGACAACAACAGAAGGGTAGACAAGGTGACCATGGGATAAACATCTTGTGTACAATGGTTATACGGCTGGCTACCACCGGTGGATCCACCATGGTGAAGCAGATCGTATAAGAGCGGAGGTGGTGAGACCACGCCTCGAGGCTTTTGATGATGATGCCGGAGTAGCAGACATGCTAGATGACACTCACCAAGCTCACTTCGCAGAAGGACGTGAGAAGGAGGAGATGGAGGAAGCCGCTAAGGCCTTCTACGAAATGTTGGACTCGGCACAGAAACCCCTTCATGAGAGTACAATGGTTTCTCAGCTGGATGCCATTGGACGTGTTATGGGGTTGAAGGCCGAGTTAAATCTGAGTCGCGAAGGCTTTGATAAGATGTTGGCCGTGTTTGGCAGCATGCTACCGGAGAAGCACATTCTGCCGAAGAACTTGCACGAGTCACAGAAACTACTTCGTATGCTTAAGATGCCATATGACAAGATACATGTTTGTCCGAAGGGGTGCGTCTTATTTAGGAAAGATCACAAGGATGCAAAGTACTATCCGAAGTGTAAATCCTCAAGGTACCTAGAGGTAGACTCTAGAGATGGCCAGAAGAGGCAGCTTACGATCCCCGCGAAAGTCCTACGGCACCTTCCGTTTGTGCCGAGGATCCAACGGCTTTTCATGACCGAGGAATCCGGAAATAGATGACATGGCATAAAGAAGGTGTACGGTACAAGCCATGGACGATGGTGCATCCGTCCGATGCCGAAGCATGGACGTACTTTAATGACAAACATCCTGACAAAGCTGCTGAGGCTCGTAATGTATGTGTCGCGCTGGCAACAGATGGGTTCAATCCTTATGGATAGTTGTCTGCCCCATACACATGTTGGCCCGTGTTTGTTATCCCCCTGAATCTCCCCCCCGGCATCTCCTTTCAACGGCATAACGTCTTCTTGTCGTTGATAATTCCTGGACACCCGGGGAGTAATATGGGTGTGTACATGGAGCCTATAATTGATGAATTGATCGATGCTTGGGAGAAGGGGGTATGGACATACGACCGAGCTACAAAATCATCCTTCAAGATGCATGTTTGGTACCACTACTCCCTGCATGACTTCCTGGCGTATGGGATATTCGCCGCCTGGTGTGTCCACGGGAAATTCCCGTGCCCAATATGCAAGGAAGCTGTGAGGTTCATTTGGTTGAAGAAGGGTGGCAAGTATTCGTCGTTCGACAGGCATCGTCAATTCCTCCCTTCTAACCATCCATTTAGATAAGACATCAAGAACTTTACGAAAGGTGTTGCAGTGATAGACCCTAAACCACGCATGAAGAGTGGTGCTAAGGTGTGTGCTCAGATAGATGCTCTCATGCCCAATGAAGGAGGTGGTTTTGTAGGATATGGTGAGGAACATATGTGGACTCATAAGTCCGACTTGACGAGGCTCCCCTATTTCGATGACCTTCTTCTGCCACATAACATTGATGTAATGCACACCAAAAAAAATATCACTGAGGCACTTTGGGGAACTCTCATGAACACTGACAAGTCTAAGGACAACGTTAAGGCTAGAGTGGACCTAGCGACGTAATGTGATAGACCGAAGCAAGAGATGTGGCCTCCTAGTGGCTGAAACAAACAATGGAAAAGACCTAAGGTCGATTTTGTCTTGGAACCCGATCAAAGGAGGGAAGTACTAAAATGGATCAAGACGTTAATGTTCCCAGATGGATATGCAGCGAATCTGAGCAGGGGAGTGAACTTAGGCACTTTACGAGTGAACGGGATGAAGAGTCATGACTACCACATATGGATTGAGTGGCTTCTTCCGGCGATGGTCCGAGGCTATGTCCCTGACCATGTCTGGCAAGTGCTGGCAGAGTTGAGCTTTTTCTTCAGTCAGCTTTGTGCCAAGGAGATATTTGGACCGTCGCTTAGGACTTGGAAAAAGCGGCACCTGTGTTGCTCTGTAAGCTGGAGAAGATCTTTCCACCCGGCTTCTTCTTGCCCATGCAGCATCTGATTGTGCACCTCCCGTCCGAGGCATGTTTGGGGGGCCCGTGCAAGCCCGGTGGTGCTATCCAATCGAGAGATGTCTAAAGACTCTTCACAAGAAATGTACAAATAAAGCCAGAATTGAGGCTTCCATTGCAGAGGCAAGTCTAAGGGAGGAGGTGGCAAACTTCACAATACTATACTACAAGCCAAAACTTCCTAGCAATCATAATCCACTCCCTCGTTACAATGTTGGCGAAAATGAATGGACCCACAGCCTGTTCCAAGGCCAACTCGGCAGCGTAAGTGGATCGACCAATAAGATATTGGGAAATGAAGAGTGGCGAAGTGTCATGCTATATGTGTTGACCAACCTTCCCGAGGTGTAGCCGTTCGTCGAGTAAGTTCTCAACGAACTTGTTTCAATACGCCCTGAATATTCTTCATGCAACCCCACTGATTCTCGTTCGGACAGGGAATTTGTTCGTGAGTCCTGGCATCAATCAAGGGATCCTACCTCGTAGGAACATGACACCCTTCTTTCTTGGGGTGCGGGTGCGGGGAGGCCTGATTTCATTTCTTGGTTCAAACAAAAGGTAATGTCCAATTTAGCTCCCACGTTCCATATTCCAAGTTTCTCGTTCGTTCGATTAATATAACGACCTATCATGCTTGAGCTTGCAGGCCTAGACTGACTCGTCCATGAGTGAGGAGTTGAGACAGGTTGCAGGCGGCTATGACATTAGGGTGCAGTCATTTACCGGTTATGACGTGAACGGATATCGCTTCCACACAACAAGATATGAGCAGACTCGGCCCAAACGGAAAACCACAAATAGCGGAGTTTGCACGCCCGGCACTGATGGCCTCGACTATCATGGTAGAGTTGAGGAAATATATGAACTCTCATTTCATGGTCACAAACATAAACCTGTCATGTTCAAATGCCACTGGTTTAATCCTCGAGAAACGAGACGGACCCCTCATCTTGGGCTAGTCGAGATTCGAGAAGATTCCGTCTATCCAGGAAAAGATGTCTACATTATGGCTCAACAGGCCATGTAGGTGTATTATACGCGATATGCCAACCAAGACAAAGCGGATCTTAAGGGTTGGGCTATTGTGCACCAGGTGTCTCCACACGGTAAACTACCTGCCCCAAACGATGACGATTACAACTTCAACGCAAACACATATGAAGGACAGTTCTTTCAAGAAGATGAGCTACCAGGCACGTTTGAGATAGTCTTACCCGAAGCGATCAAAATGGAAGTAGACAACAAAATGGAGGATGATGAGGTTGATGGAGATGTGGTGCAAAATGCCAAGGACAGAGAAATGCTTGACCGATTAAGGCTAGGCAATGACAACGAAGACAACATAGAACCTTCAGATAGTGTTGCCCATTTGGACAATTTTGACAGTGATGACGACACCTATGATCCTAATCATGAAGATTATTCCTAATACATGTAATACTACGTTTGTTTTAGTTTGTGTTTTCTTTATTTATTTTGAATCTATTTCTAATATATATACTAATAAGTCTTGTTCATTCTTTGTGATTGCAGGTGATGGCGAGCAGCCGTCCATGACGTGAGACGGCCTCCCTTTACGGGAGACCACGCCCTCCTGTTTCAGACGAGGGGTCGGGGTTAGGGGTAGCGTCCACAGGAGGTCAGAGGAGGAGGACCAGGGTCAGCAGGAGGCAACGGACTCCTTCCCCACCACCTTCAGACGAGGTGATGGAGGAGGAGCACGTGACGGCCACGCCCGAGGACGAGGTCGAGGACGAGGACGTTCGATAGACCCAGGACGAGGCAGCCGAGGACGAGGCTGCCGAGGGCGAGGCCACCGAGGGCGACAGTTCCGCTACCTTGACTGTCTACCAGCGAGGTCCCGTGAGCCTCCCTCAGCCTCCGCTTCCTCACAACCGGGCACTGATTCGCCCTATGGCGAAGAGGTAAGTAACTATAGATGTTATCACAACTACTTCATATGGTAATGTTGGAAATCAAAAGAGGAACTGATAAATTTTCTTAATCACTTGTGCAGGGCCTGGTTGGTTTTGTCGGGTACTTCTGCACGCTCCCCCGCAAGCATCCTTGGTGTTTTGTGCAGGAAATGGTACCCTTGGCCTTGTGAACATGTCTGAGGACGTGCGGGAGCTAGCCTACACGTGGGACAGGTACCAGTTGGCCCCTGACGACATGTACCGCAACAAGCAGGAGCGGGTACTGGCGGAGTTTTGGGTAAGTCTCTCTCGCACAACATTTTCATTGGGCAAGTCTTTTATTGAAATAATGAATGGATACATCAGTTTTGTATGCAGATGTATTTCAAGCTGGAAGAAGGACTTGAGGCCCTGGCGGATTAGGCGGCTGCCGCCGCCTGTAGGAAGTACGTCACCGACATGCACCACGAGGCGCACGTGCAGGCCCACAGAGACTACTACGCCGTGGTGTTGAAGCAGTCCATCAGCAAGCCTGATGCAAGACAGGTGGAGCTATCCCGGGCCCAGTACCTTGAGGTAGACGAAAAACATTAATAATGATTCGTTTTGAGATTAAGTCGGTTTAATTTTATCTTTTTCTATGTCAAATAATCGATGACTTGTAGGTGGTTCCCTGGTGGTGCCGATCCCACTCCTTGTGCTGGGAGATGATCGTGGACATGTGGTTGTCCAACGACTTTGCTGAGAACCACGTGAGGCAGCGGGACCAGCGTCTGCTGAGGCGAGGTGCTACTCACCATCAAGGCAGCCGCAGCCTCCCGGCCTACAAACAAGCATATGTAAGTGATTTCTTTTATCTTATTTGATGCTGAGTTCTGCCTTATTTCTCACCATCTTGCTGTCTTACTCGCAGGAGGCTGCACACCCGGGCGTGGAGGTCTCGGAGTTCTCTGCGTGGGCTATGTCCCACATGGGCAGGGCGTCTTCCTCTGTCTCCTTCGATCCGTCTGCCCTACGCGAGGTGTACTCCGACCCGACCGTGCACACTAAGGTCCAAGAGTACACCTCAAAGGTGAGGGAGGTCCATGGGGAAGATTACGATGTGCGCACTGAGCCCATTGATGCAGAGACCATCATGAGGCTAGGAGGAGTCAAGAAGCATGGGTGGCTGTGGATTGCAGATGGCGCCATCGACTCCACCATTGTTCCCTCTCTCGACGTGCTCCGAGCATGGAGCACGAGCTCCAGCCAGCCCATACGCCCACGGCCTAGTCCGTCACTGCAGCGGATCGATGCTCTCGAGGTACGTCCTGTTTTACTCGTCGTACGTTCATCTTTGCACACCTAAGTTACATTTGCATTACTAAAACATTGAAGTTTGTATTGCAGGCCGAGCTGCAGGCCCAAAAGCTCGTGGTCGAGGCTCAGAGCGCGCAACTGTAGGCCCAGAGGGAAGCGTTCGTGGCCCAGGAGAGGAGGATGCAAGAAATGGAGGCCTTCATGTGGAGTGTCCAGCAAGGGAGTGTACCTTTGCTGTTGGCAGCACCTCCACCGCCTACTCCTACAGCCACTCCTGTAAGTACGAAAATTCACTCTTACTAGATGCTTCCTTGACATACAAACTTACTAGATGCTTGACATAGAAACTTACTAGATGCTTGACATAGAAACTTACTACATGCTTGCACTAGCTATGACATACACCAATGCTTCACATAGAAACTTACTAGATGAATCTCACACATGCAACCTCTTATCCTTTTTGCAGCTTCCGTCGGCGGGTTCGAATAACCCCGCTAATGCATCACCGAATGAACCATCGTGTCATAGGCCGCTTTTTTGAGGAGTTGTGCTTCATCATGTGCTTGGACTTTAGCTTCACTTGTGGTTGTGACTTGTGCTTTGACTTGATGGACTGTGTTTGTGAATTTATGACTTGTGGTTGTGATATTTGACTTGTGGTTGCGATATGTTGTTATTTGAGTTGTGGTTGTGATATAATGTGTGAAAATGGTTTCGTTGTGATATATATGTGATTATTGTGATGTTTGTGATATATATGTGACATGTGATATATATTTGAACTGTTTGTGTCAGTGGAATGCAAAAAACAAAAAAAATTGCAGTTTCGGTTGATTTGCCGAGTGCAATGGTCATGACACTCGGCAAAGCTGGGAAACTTTGCCGAGTGCCAGGACATTGCACTCGGCAAAGATTTTTTTTTTAAAAAGCAAAAAATCTTTGCCGAGTGCCAAGCGGGAGGCACTCGGCAAAGAGTTTTTTAAAAAAAATAAAAAAATGTCTTTGCCGAGTGCCTTGCCGCCGTGGCGCTCGGCAAAGAGTTTTTGAAAAAAAATAAAAAATGTCTTTGCCGAGTGCCCAAACTGTCGGCACTCGGCAAAGACGCCGTCAACGGAGCAGCGCCGTTGATGGCTGCTTTTCTTTGCCGAGCGCCGCCGTTGGCCCTCGGAAAATGCTTTGCCGAGTGCCCGACAACTGGCCCTCGGCAAGGAGCCTCTTTGCCGTTAAATTTTTTTCTGAGGGCTCTTTGCCGAGGGCGGCGCTCGGCAAAGCCTTTGCCGAGGGCTTTTAGGCCTTTGCCGAGTGCCCTGGGCCCTCGGCAAAGATGCTCTGTCCGGTAGTGCTTGGTGCCTGGCAACCAGCGTAGGAATTCGCATCTGGCAAAGAAACTCAGGGTATGAACCAGAACCAAATGAAGTCCAAGCAACATACAGGTAGTGGTCTAGTCTAGGCAATTTTGGCCATGGTTGCATCCAATCATACCCTTAGAGCCTATAAACAACTGAGACAATGCTCTCTAGTTTCTCACTTTTGTACTCTTTACCATATGAATAGAACTTGATGTTTCTATTGTAGATCTGGACCAGATATCTTCTTTGATTTTGGAATAAGCTCTTGTTGTGCATGGGTTGGACTTTGGACTCCCTTACTGCATTATCTATTAGCACATTGAAGCTATTCCTTCAACCTATTGAAAAGCTAATTATACTCATCATCGCCTTAGAGCAAGTACAACAATTGTCTTATGGGCAGGCTAGTCAGCATTTTTGCTAATGTGAATGAGGGAAGGGAGAAGAGAAAAGAGAGCTTGGCTTAAGGTACCTGAAAGGGAGGGACTTGGAGGAAAACCCTCGCCGCAGGGGTCATGGCCCGCTGTGAGGCTGGTCACCAGGTCCAGAATGAGGGTCAGGAGACTAGTGGGGGTTCAAGCTGGAGTCGCCTTCCCCCAACAGAAGTATAGGCAGTAGTGGGTCCCAATAGAAATGTATGTGAGGATGAATAGGAAATAGAATGAAAGCATATAATAATAAAAAAGTTTGTAGACAAATAGAAGACGAACTATTGCATAGCTTAGCTTTTATAACTTGATTTATAGCCAAGCACTTGGCATTATTAATGACCTCGCTCTTAGAGTTGCTCCTAAAATATAGTGTGATGCATTAGATGAATGTGCATTAATTGAAAAACCAAACTTTTGTGATGGAATTAGAACTACCTGATAATCCCAATTTCTATTGAGTTAGTATGTCCTAAAGAGATGTTCTTTTAAAACTGATGTTGTAACAAAGCGAGTTACTCTAGTGAATTATACTTGAAGTCGAGTACGGAAAAAATAGGTAGATGGGATGTCCCAACAAAAGCTTGGTCCTACAAACTCGAAGTGGGTAGATCGACTAGAAATCCTCAAAGTCATGGAAACCATATATATTAGATTACAAACCAAACAAAGAGAAAGAAGGTTTGTGAGGTTTACCTCCATGAAGGAAGCTACATCTATGTTGAGGAGTTCATAGAGATCCAGGCTATATTATCAGCCCAAACGATTAGGAAGATCAACAACAAACTTCACAGGATAGTAATGCAAACTTCATACACTAGTGCGGAACATGCAATCACTGTCGGGTCTAAATCATGCATCACTGCCAGAATTGGGTCTAGCAGAGGGAAATGGTGTCAGAGTTACATAGCCGGGGTACCCCAAAGCACAGTTACTAAGGATGGCCCAACTGGCCATGGCCAGCTAACCGCGGCCTGCCTCGACCTCCCAACTTCGAGCCGTATGAGGCCCGCCTTGACCTCCCATCTCTTGACCACGCACCACACGGTGCCCTTGACCACCTCCTTCCTTAGCCACTAAGGAAAAGATGAGACGTGGGTGAACACACCAAATGCACCTGCCCCGATAGGACGCGCATCGCGTGCACTCAACCGGGTACAAGAAGGACGACCGCCCCTCTGACCGTCCGGTCTTGGGGCAGAGCGTCATCTTGGGCAGCACTCCACTACCGAACAAGACAACATCAGCACTCGACTATGTCACCCCACGTGGCCTAGCACCGTCCAAATACCGTCTAGCCTGATGGACGGGTGCATGATCACAACCACTATGGCATGGGAATCACGACCGGGATCCAGTTTTCCGATGTAGCACTTACCTCATGTAGCACTCTAATATCCTTCCAAAATTACCTCGTGTAGCAGTCTAATATTCTTCCAAAATTATTAGAGCATCTCCAAGAGTATCCTATTTTTTCCTCCCAAAAACTTGTAGTTTTGCAACTCCTACAAGGATATTGGGAGGAAAAAAGAAGGCCATCTCCGAGAGTTTCCAATAATCCATTACTAAAATATAGAAGACAATTTTACATCAGGAATGCTATACTATTTGTAAATTACCATAACCACTTTTATATATTCTTTCTCTCTCATACATTTGCATTAGGAACCCTTTCTTACTCCTTATTCTTTGCCACACCCTTTCACCTTTAGATAGACCGACTGATACACATGGGAAAGCAGTATCCGCGCGACCGCGATTATGCGCAAAGTTACGCATGATGGAGGAGGATTTCTCAAGTGCCTAAATTTTAGGACCATGGATTAGGATTTGTTGTTCAAGGCCAAGGCCTTCGAACACCAGTTGCTGCTCAAGCAAAATCAAGCACGAGAAGTGGGTAACACGAAACTTGGCAAAACAAGGTGAACAATTTTATTGAACTTGTTTGTTGGGGGCGTGCCCCGCCTATGGGCATTCTACGTGGCTCTATCGCCGTCCCGGTTTCGCTCTAGCACACTCAGCAGCTGTCTGTGATGAGAAGGATGTGTCGAGCCCCCCTTCTCACCTCGGCGAAGTAATGGTGGTGCTTGCTGTCCCATCCTCAGACATCCCTTTTCGCTACGGCGAAAAGGTAGATCCTACAGTCAGGACCAGGCCGGGCCTAGCTCTTTCCCTTTCGCCCTAGCGGTGGGACTCGCTGATGACCCCGACTATTCGCCTAGGTGAATGGCCATTGAAAGTTTGGTTGCTTGTATGACAGCACTCGCTGTTCTGTCCTTAGAAACCCCTTTTCGCTATGGCAAAAAGGTGGACTCGGCGGCCGAGATCAGACCGGGCCTAGCTCTTTCCCTTTCGCCCTAGCGATAGGCTCGGTGGCGACCCTGGCTATTCGCTTTGACGAATACCTATTGATAGTTTGGTTGCTTGTTTCTGCAGGTTCCACCGTGCGATAAGCCAGCCATCCTCATGTGGACGACAACATCTGACTGCTCGTGGACCATCTGGTCGGTCGGGCAGGCGACACAAGGCGACGCTGGTTGGGTCTCCCTGGGCCGGTGCTACCTAAGGCAGGCAAGGGTGTTGGATGGCGAACAAGCCCCACGGCGACAGGAAATATCCTCCGGATAGGTGGTAGTTGTAGGGGCATTTTGGTCCCGTAGAAAGCCTACGAGTCTATATAAATAGCCCCCTTGCAGGGAATGTAAGGGGGGAGAACAAGTTCAATAAAATCGTTCACCTTGTTTCGCCAAGTTTCGTGTTACCCACTTCTCATACTTGATTTCGCTTGAGCAGCAACCGGTGTTCGAAGGCCTTGGCCTCGAACAACATTGGCACCCATCGTGGTTGTTGCTTGAGGTTATCATGACACCAAAGAAGCATAAGGCGGATAAAGCAGGAACATCCGCGGCTGTAACCGTTGCAATGGCAACGGAAGCAGCCGCACGAGATGATGCAGCAGCTGCTACAGAACCACCTGCGCCATAGTCGTAGATGGACAATACCGCAGTGCACGGAGGGTGAGAGCAAATGTCGGAAGACGATGCCCAAGAAGTCAAAATCAACCAAAATGGCGATGAGGTCGAAGATGGCGAAATCACTGAGCAAGCAAGTAATCTAAAGACGTTGAATCAGTACCAGCAAGACATCCTCAGACTCCAAAACAAGAAGGAGCAGCTACTCAGGCAGGCCGCTGCCCATAACAGAGCTAAACAGACACAGAGGACAATTAGGGAAGCAAAAATCTAGAGGGACAGATTGGTGCGAGAGGTTCAAGGACTGTAGGGAGTAGGAACAGGAGGTGCCATTCACGCTGACAAAAACATTGTAATGCTAGATGATAACCACCTAGAAGTAGACAAAAATGCATATGACCTCACTTCACCTTTGTCGAAAGAACTTTAGCTGTATCCATGGCCAGCCGGCTACAAGCCTCACATTTTAGTTTTTGACGGAAAATCAAACCCGAGGAAGTTCCTCGCAAGTTATGAGACCGCGGTGACATCAGCCGGGGGAGACGCCCAAATCCTCGCAAAGTCACTCATCATGGCGGTCGAAGACATCGCACACGATTGGTATACTTTGTTGAAGCCCTTATCCATCAAGTCCTGGGGCCAAGTCATAGCGGAACTAGTGTCCACCTTCCAAGGATATCACCCGAGAACAAAAACAACGAGAGATTTGCTAAACTACATTCAACGAGTTGACGAATCCCTGTTTGTGTTTTTGGAAAGATTCATTCAGACCAAAGCTCAGGTGCCAAATGCACCAGAGGAGATGGTTATAGTAGCAACCATGGAAGGGTTGGCCATAGGCCAGTGTGTAGCTCACTTCGCCAGGAATTACCCTACCTCCGTTAGATAGGGTAGAAGGCAAGGCCCCCAGGCCACCTCCAAAAATGAAGCAATACGTAAGATTAGATGACGACTTAAAGAAGCAAAAGGCGACAAGGAAATCATGGAGGCAAGAAGGCAAGGCCCCTAGGCCACCTCCAACCCCAAGCCAAATATGAGACCATTCTGCGCAATCAATAATCTACAAGAGCAGCCAAAGCATGACTCGGCGAAACCAAGTCTCCAAGGGCCACCGCCTAACCAACAATACAGAAGTTCTAATCAGTCTCCACATGGCGGGCGAGGAGGACGAACCCCCCATGGCGGACATGAAGGCAGAGGAAGGGGACGAGCCCCCAAAACACCCTATTGTGCCATTTGTGGCAAAAATGCAGGACATTTCATGAAAGACTACAAATACAACAAAATAGCCAGAGAACTCAAGGAGCAAGATGAGGCCACAAGAAGCAGCGAAACATCTAATCACGTGTTCCACAACACTGCTTGTGAAATAGTAAACAACTAGGGTTGTAGCAGCCACTATTCACCGACAAACAACCGCACTTTCTAGCACCCTACCTTTTTCACATGGATACAACCAGCATCTATACATATGGCAGCAGCCACCATTTCCAATATACTAGCATTTTGCCCAGCTCCTAGGGCAGTCGGCAGTTGCATCCTCGCTAGTTCAACAAGAGTAGCAGCATTCAAATCAGCCTTAGCCCTCAAAGCAAGAAAATACTCAAGAACATCAAGCCATAAATAATATCTTGCCATCACAAGGCCATATATTCACAATCACTGGCGGATCAAACAAAGAGCACAAAAACAAGAGACCAGAAGAGAATTTGAAAGAAGAGTGCACACCGTCTCACCAAGGGCACCGCTCAACAGGCCAGCTTGGTCCATGGTGCCCATCACTTTTGACAAAAATGACTTTCAAGTGCAGGATTTTCCACACACAGATGCTTTTGTAGCAACAATGAATATAACTGGGTTCACTGTACACAACATCCTCATTGACAATGGGAGCTCCACCGACATCTTATTCATCAAGCCTTTCAAGTAGATGAACCTTGACAAGCGAACGTTGGAACCAGCCGGGAACTCGTTATTCGGTTTTGGTGGAAAAAAGATAGACGCCTTGAGAAAGAAGGCAATCCCGGTCTCTTTCGCAGAAGCCGAAAAAGGTCCGCACAGAAACCATAACTTTTGACATAGTCAACAAGGATTATCCGCATACTATAATTTTTGGCAGAGGAGTTCTAAGTAGATTCAAAATCATTATAAAGCAAAGCTACTTGTGCATGAAGATGCCATCCCCTTTTGGCATTATCGCAGTACAAGGAGATCAGGCTACATCCAGGCAAATCGAGGGCAAACCAACCCTAGGCTATAGCCTCATCAATGAAGTTTCAAAAAATCACCTAACATAGAAGCAAACAGCGAAAGCAAAGTTGAACCAAAGGCAGAAGCAGCCAAAGACACTCAAAAGGCCCCATTATCGAAACTGGTACCAGAAAAATGTGTGCACGTGGGCTCTGGCCTCGTAGAGGATGAGAAAGATAGGCTATTGGCTTTTCTACATGAGATTCAGGACGTATTTGCCTGGTCAGCAAAAGACATGCAAGGTGTTAGTCACGCCCTCGCGTAGCACAATCTGAACGTGGCAAAAGGGGTGAAACCCAGGAAGCAAAAACTAAGGAAGATGTCCGCAGAGAGAGCGAAGGCAGCGAAAGCAGAAGTGCAAAGATAACTCATCGCCAGCATCATCAGGCCAGTTCAGTACCCAGAATCGCTCGCCAACGTCGCAATGGTCAGAAAGAAGAACAGGAAATGGCGATTGTGTGTTGACTTCACTGACCTGAACAAGTGTTGCCCAAAAGACCCATATCCGCTCCCAAGAATTGACAAGTTAGTTGATATCGCCACTGGGTGTGAAGTGATGAGTATGTTAGACTGCTTCTCCGGGTATCACCAAATCTGGTTAAACCCGAACGACGAAGAGAAAACAAGTTTTGTCACACCCTAGGAGGAACTTATTGTTATCGACGAATGCCTAAGGGACTGCGAAACACAGGACCTACTTTTTCTAGATTGGCAGACGGTGTTTTTGGCAAACAGAAAGGCAAAAATCTCATCGTGTTTGTCGACGACATCGTGGTCAAGAGCGATAAGAAGGAGACCCATATTCAGGACCTTCTAGGAAACATTCGAAAACATAAGAAAGGTTGGCCTTAGGCTGAACCCAGACAAATGCATATTCGGCATCAAGAAAGTCAAACTTCTTGGTTGCCTAGTATTGGCAAGGGGACATCGAAGCAAATCCTGAAAAAGATAGTAGCGATAGTAAACATGAAACCAGCCAGCAAGTAAGAAGTAGGTACAGAAGCTTACGGGAAGACTAGCAGCATTGAACAGATTCATCTTGAGATCAGCCGAAAGGGGCCTACCCTTTTTCAGAATACTTCAAAGCTCAGACCATTTCGAATGGGGGCATGAGCAGCAGTACATGCTTTTGACGAACTCAAACAATACTTAACCAAGCTGACAACATTGTCCAAGCCATCACCATCTACAACATTGATGTTATATCTAGCTGCATCGCCAACAACCGTCAGTGCGGTACTGGTCGAAGAAAAGGAACATGAAAACAAGATGAAGCAGTTCCCAGTATATTTCATATCAGTAAGCACTAGTCAGTAGCAAACCTCAACTATTCGAACTAGAAAACATAGCATACACTGTGTTCATGGCAATCAGGAAAGCTAAAACATTATTTGTCGAGCCATTGCATCAAAGTCCTTTTCAGCGCAACCGCTAGAAGTAGTTATTTTGCAACAGCAAAGCCATTCAGTAGAATCGGAAAATGGGCCACCGAATTAAACGAATTCAGTAGTTGATTTTGAGCACAGATCCTGCCATCAAGTCTGAAGCACTCAGCATATTTCATCGCAAACTGGACCCCAGCAGCTTACGACACAATAACACAATTTGAAGAACCAATTTGGACTGTGCACTTACGACTGGAGCATGGGGCATGAATGGTGCCAGAATAGCAGCAATTTTAACACCGCCACATGGACCGAAACTTCGCTATGCAGTAAGGCTGGAATTTCTCACGACCAACAATATAGTCAGAATATGAAGCAGTGCTCCTCGGGCTACGAAAACTTCAGAGCCCTAGGAGTCAGGAGATGTATAGTCAAATCAGATTCTCAAGTGATAGTAGGGCATGTCGAGAAAGAGTTTACTGCAAAGGAACCTGGGCTGATCAAAGACTTGGCCTGCAGTAAGGAGAATGGAGAAACATTTCGCAGGTTTCTCTCTTTGCCACATCCCAGGAAATGAAAATGCTAAAGCCGATGAGGTAGCGAAAGCAGCTACACAGAAAGCACCAATGCTAGTAGACGTATTTTATCAAGAGCTATCAGTCAAAGCCATACGAGAAGAGAAGGAGCATCCTCGCTTGGTGCATACTATCGCAAGCAAAGATTGGAGATCACCTATATTCGCTTACCTCAATGGAACTTATGAGCCTCTGAGCAAGCACAAGATGGATAGAATGAACTCTAGAATGAAACAATACTCTATCATAGCGGGAGAACTGTACAAAAGTGGAGTAGTCCGTGCCAATGCTCAAGTGCATAAGCAGGGAGCAAGGAATTGAGTTGCTAGGCGAAATGCACGTAGGGATGTGCGGGGCTCACAGGGGGCTGCATGAAATCACTCATAGAGCGATGAGGCAGGGTTTCTACTGGCCGACAGTAGCAGAAGATGCCAAGGACCTAGTTCGCGGTTGTGAAAACTTCCAGATGTTTGCCAAGAAGCAGAGAGCACCAGCTAACCCAACAAAAGCAATCATCCCAACATGGACATTGCAGAGATGGGGAGTAGACATTGTAGGACCACTGATGACTACACCTGGAAATCTGCATTTCACTGCAGTAGCCTTGGAATATTTCACCAAGTGGATCGAAGCCAAAGCACTAGCAAAAATCACCTTAGGTACGTTAATAAGTTTTGTATGGCAAATGATTATCTGCTACTTTGGAGTTCCGTCATACATCACAGTCGACAATGGCAAGCAGTTCGATTGCATAGAGTTTAGAAGTTTTTACAAAGAATTGGGGATCAAACTAGCATTCACATCTGTCAATCACCCAGAGAGCAACGGAGCAGTCGAAAGGGCTAATGGTCTGATTTTCAGTGCAGTATCAAAAGCATTGTTCAATATGCCAAAGGGAAAATGGGTGCAGGAATTGGTTACATCAGTTTGGACCCACAACATCTTGCGCACCAGAACTATAGGGTTCACCTAATTTCGTCTCCTGTATGGCGAAGTAGCCATCACACCAGAAGAGCTCAAGTTAGGATCTTTTTGCATGGAAATCGCGGCAACCACTCTTATACGGCGGTATGTGGAGCTTGAAGCAGCAGAAAATGCTAGGTTGTAAGCTGCATCAAACCTCGACAAATATCATCAAGAAACAAAGACCAGGAGAGACAAGAAAGTATTGCGAAAGAACATCAACCTAGGGGACATGGTGCTAATTCGACATCCCGACAAGCAGGGCAAGCTACAGTAATAGTGGTATGGACCATTCGTAGTGGCGAACATGGTCAAGCCAGGAGTTTATAAATTGCTCAACGAAGAACGAGTCAAAACAAACCACATGTGGAACGCAGACAATCTGCGATGCTTCTACCCATAACATCTTCGCCCTTCAAGGGTTGTAATCTTTTCTTTCCTTCTCAGTTGTGTAAACATTAAACAAGGATTCACGTTCTTTTTCCTCACGGGGGAAGCCTTTACGAAAAGGTGTATGGTTTTTTAGCGAGGCGATCCTATGTACCTTTTTTTAAATTAAGTCAACTTTTCCCCACATAAGGTCTAAAAAGCAAGACATCGAAACAAAACCGAATCTTGGCAGGTCATGAATATCGATGATGGCCAGTAACAATACAGGTTGTGCCATTTCGCGCTCGTGTAAAATGTCACAACTAGAGACTTTGCAACCCAAAGCAAGCCTACATGCTAAAACAACCTCTCGCTTCACCAAAAAGGAGTGAGCGAAAGGAAAAAAGGCCAACAAGCCTGAATAGCGCTACGCACACCAAAAAGGAGTGTGAGCAAGAGCAAAAAGCCAGATAGGCTATAAAATAGTCTGCACCATTAGAAAGGAGTGGTGGCGGGCAGGAAAGACTGAAAGGCCACAAAATTGTGTATAGTGCAAATTCGACTCTCAAGCGAGCTCCAATAACTCAATGTACGAAAGGGGGTAGATGCATTAACCCTAGCTAGAAGCTTAATAAGCAACCTACCACACCAATCAAATTTAAGACCCCGCTGGGCAACCAACATTATATAAGCAGACAGGGGCCACCTCCTCGAGCTATCAGTCGGTGGGCAAAATAGAAAGAGTAGGCATTATAATCCAAGAACAAGAGAGTCAGGCACCTGAGAGGAGTGCCCTTGCGCATTTCGCTCAATGGCTGAAGCCCCTTAGCCATATGAGGGCATCAGGCAACAATGTATTCGCCACACCCTAAAAGAGGGAAGTGCGGAATAAGAAGCTAAAAATGAACAAGGAGAAAGGTTGTAAAGCCAAAGGCTGTCAATAGCATAGGAATAGGAAGCATTAGGATTTCGCAGCACACTAGGGTCGTGGTTCTGGCCACAGACTAAAAATCGCTAGCCACATAAGCCACCGATGGGGGGATACCACAAGAAAACTTGTAACATTCCCCCATCAGGCAAAGCTACGGCCAAAACACCCACAGTATTGACTACTTTTCGGGGTGCAGCTGCACTTAGAGCAAACGTGTTAAAAACACTTCAGCTTCTTAGAATCGCCATCTTCCTCCTTCTCCAACGACCGTCGACAGGGCGAGCCAGTGACACTCAGGGCAATTTAGCTAATTCGCCCTATTGTTTGCAACTTTCCAGCCCTAAATGGCGAGAGTAGACATCCAACCGGCCGTCATCAACGGGGAGGGCCCGTACCACTCCAGGCAACTTAGCTAATTTGCCCTCTCGCCTCCAACTTCCAACAATATGCCAAGAGTAGACATTCAGACAAAGAGGAAGGCAATGCAAACTATTGCAACCAAGAAAACACATGAGAACATCAGTGAGCAATGTAATCTTGGTGATGGAAGCTGGGTCCAATGCCTCCGTTAACAATAAAATGAAAAATTGGCAAGCAAAGCATTTCGCTGCATGCATCGTTTGGGAGCGGCGTATCTTTATTTCGCCAAAACTAGTGCCTGAGGGGTAGGCAAATGAGTCCGCCCGAGCGCATAGCTTTTCAACTTTGCCCTCACCGTAGAAGGTTGGGGGAGCGTCATCTTTCATTCACCTATGCGATACGCTAGGGGCTAGCAAAGGAGCCATTCTCATGGTATCACTCTATTCCATCCCCTAGCCTTAAAATGTTAGGGCGACGACGTCTTTCTTTAGCCTATGCTGATACTGCCGAAGGGGCTAGCAACAGGAGCCACTTCTCGTGGTATTCGCTCCATTCCATCCCCTCGCCTTAAAAGGTTGGGGGGACGTCGTCTTTCTTTCGCCTAGGAGATATGCCGAGGGGCTAGCAAAGGAGCCGCTAGTGTGCTATCGCTCTATCCCATCCCTTCGCCCTAAAAAGTTGGGGGACGGCCATTTCTAATTCCGCACATGCTGATACAGCCGAGGGGCTACCAACGGAGCCGCTTGAGTGTCATCGGTCTATTTTACCCACTCGCCCTAAAACGGTTGCGAGAACGACTGCTCTTCTTTTCTCCTAAAAACTGAGACGCCGAGGGGCCAAAGACCACAAGCGTTTTTTTTCAGTCCTCACATTTTCTTCGCCATAAAAACGAAAATGGTTTACCTCAGCTGAAAACTGCACCGGGGGAACACCACCATCGAAATCCAAAATTAGAAGAAACCAATGCACCAAATGATATTCACACAATAGAATAAGGAAAAGCACTCAAAATGATCAATGTTTCATAGGCATAGCACATCATTTCCACAACGCCCTACTCTTCGCCATCCATGGGGCGAAGATAATAACTGTATATACAACAGCTCATTCGAGCGAGAATGCAAGTATCGTACATCACCATCACACAAAACTACACTCCGTCCCTTATGGGACGAAGATAAAAACTATATCGGCAGTTCTCCCAAATCTACGGGTCGAGACTTCGACCAGCTCTTCCTTGGGATCTTTCAGGTTGGAGGCCGAGGAATTGCCCGTGATCTCGCTCAGACTGCTCACGGTGAGTTTTTCGATCTTCCAAAATAGACGCGTCAAATTCCGAATACAAGAATCTACAAAGAAATTCTTCCTTCCTAAGAAATCGACGAAATCAAGACCCTAAGATCCCGATCATACTAGATCCGAGAAATTTCTTGCAGTGGCAAAACCACGAAGCGCTTCCAACATGAAAGCCATTGCAATCAATCATAAGCGGGTAGACATCCATAGGCTGCGTAGGCTCCATGTCTGAACCTGCGCACCAAAACCGTAAAAGTTTAAACTATGCCTTACAACCAGCATCCGAATAAACACAAGGCTCTAAATGATTACAAGGGCCAATTCCTTAGTTATCTACCCCACCTTGTGCAACGTTGCCTCCAGGTCCCCCATGTTGTTATCGCCTAGAACCTCAGCAGCCAGAGTCGGCGGGCCTCGGTGTCTCCAGAACCGCTTCTAGCCACACCCTCGCGAGCATTCCGCTCAACAATGTACTTCTTTACTGTCTCCTTGATCGCCGCGCACTCCTCGACGGACGGCACAACACACGCCCAAAACTCATAAAAACCTATTTAGGCAACATATCACAGAAAGGAAGGCAAAGCGAAAGCAATATGATTTCGAATTAAAAGAAAACCTTGTCGCGGCGAGCGCTGTCATACAAGCTGCCAAACTTTCAATGACCATTCACCTGGGCGAATAGCTAGAGTCATCAGCGAGTCCGGCCGCTAGGGCAAAGAGGAAAGAGCTAGGCTCGGCTTGGTCCTGACTGCAGGATCTACCTTTTCACCGTACCGAAATGGGGTGTCTGAGGATGGGACAGCAAGCGCCACCCTTACTTCGCTGAGGCAAGAAGGGGAGCTCGACACATCCTTCTCATCACAGACAACTGTTGAGTGCGCTGGAGCCAAACCGGGACGGTGATAGAGCCACATAGGATGCCCATAGGCGGGGCACACCCCCAACATTAGCCACTTGGAAATGCACGAGGACGTCCTCGATCCGAGCGCGTTTGCCTCATGAATTTATGGGACTGTTGCGCAATGGGGTTTGTTCGACGTCTTGGGCGAAGGGTGGAGGTCTGTGCTATTGCTATGTACGTATATATGTATGTATTTTTATTTATTACTGCTATTATTGTAATAATAACTATTTTTATTATTTATTTATTTATATTTTTTTATCAGAATAGTACATAACAGTTTTTCGGTTGTAATTGTTTCTCGAAATTCAAACCAACGCAGTGGTTAAGCAAACCATCGTGTCATTTCCTTGATTCGCATGCCAGGCCCGGTGGGTGCCTATAAAACCCCTCCGAGCCGGGAGAGCCGTGCACGCTCGTCTCATCTTCAGCCCTCAATTGAGAAGTAAGCCTTTGCTCTTTGGCTTCTCGGTTGCTTGGGGGCTTTAGCCAGGACTCCAGCCTTCGCCGAGCTTTTCACAGGTTCGTATTGGTTTTGTTGTATTCGCCTTTACTTCCTTTTTGTGGATTCGTCTTATTTCATTGTTGTGGCCCCTTTTTGCCTCTTTACTATTTTTGGTTTATGTTGGGTTTTTCGTATGTTACTCCCATTGGATAGATGTCGAGTGAGTCATCGTCTGGCGGCAGCTCGTCTAGCGGGAGCTCATCTAACACTTCTAGTTTGGAATCTCACACTCAATCGCAGAGTGTGTCAGAGCGAGTGATGGCTCAGTCGCTAATTGCACGAGATGGTAGCTTGGCGGCAGATCACCCTGTTGACAGCTGCCCAGTCCCTTCACGTATTGACATCGGTGAAGAGACAAATACAGATGTTGAGATTGTGGAATAGGGCGACGAAGGCGAAACCCCAGGTCCAGTGCCAGCCATCGTTAAGGGGCAACTTAATTTAACTACGGCTACTTATCGGATAGGGCATTCAGGCGTCACTGAGGCGGAGCTTGACAAGTATGTTGATCAAGGGTTTCTCAAGCCTATGCTCCATGGTCTATGCTGTGCTTCGGACCGAGAGGAGGTGCCATGCCCGGAGCCTTACGAGGCCATCGTCTTTCGCGATTTTTTTGCAGCGGGATTGCGGTTTCCCTGTGAGAATTTTGTTGGCGAAGTATTGCAATGCTTCAATCTACAAATTCACCACCTGACACCAAATGAGCGTGTTTGCCATGGCGCTCAAAATGTCAGGGTGTGCTCTAAGTGTGAATACCTTCGCACGCTACTATGAAACCCATCTTCATAAGAAGGTGGTGAAGGACAAGTGGAACAAGGTCGAGATGGTGGCCCATTATGACTAGTATAATTTTATTCCAAAGAAGACGAAGGGCACCGTGCAAATTGTGCTAGCTTACCGAAATAAGTGGCCATGCTGGACCGATTATTGGTTTTATCACCGCGTGTGCTCTGATGAAGTTGTGGCCGGGGCGATGATAAATGGCGTGCCGAAGGCGCACATACTTGTCTCAGAAATGACACTGATGGAGGGTTTTCGCTTGGCCGAGGTTCTGGCAGATTGTCCACGTGATACTAAAGATGCAAACACCTTCGCCTTGACATTGCGCTAGATGATTAGTCAGGTTTTGATTAAAGAATGGATAGTCCGTGACAGCACTCTGTTGAGCTACGAGACCTAGTTTTCTAATATAGAGTGAAGGGATGGATATGTCTATCCACGTCTCGCCGTCGCACCATCACATGTGTTTACTACCAATTTTAGTTTTGTGAACCTGATAGAGCACAAGGCCAAGGAAATCATTGGGTTTTATGGCGACAAAGAGCATAAGGGCCGGTGCCAGTCCTTGGCTGGGAAGAGGTGATTAAACCGTGTCTTCGAAGCGATGGGCCTTTATTATGCTGATCGGTCAGGCCCCTCGACCAGTCTCCTGGCCGACGACGCCGTCCCTCATGGCCGTGGTCATGGGGCCCGAGGGCGAAGAGGCAGGGCACGGAAGGTGACGACTGGACATGGGACGAATATTGTTGCGATGGAATCCCAGAAGCGAAAGCTTAGCGGCCGAGGACACGGTCCCACGGAGCCTATCGACATGCGGATTGGAAGAGAGATTGCTGGCAAGGTGGGGAATAGCAAAAAGGTCATGATCGGACAGACCCACCGATTTGGACAAGTCTGGGCTGAAATGGTAGTACTATTTTTTGTGTATTTTTGTTGTTGTTATTTTTCATTTGGCATTTCGTTTCCTAGTTCGCTCTTGTTTTGTCTATTCGCTAATGCGCTGTCGCTGCTGATGTTTCAGGCTCCCTCAAGCTTTGACGGAATGGCCGGACAAGGCTAAAGTTGCTCATGTTTATGACGCCCTCAGTCTTGTGGACACCATGTCCATTGGTGATGTCATTGGGAAGAAAGTCTAAGAAGAATTCCCGCAAGTCTAGTGACTCCCCAAAGGATGCTTGGCGCAAAAAAGGCAAGACTGACCTATGTCGAAAGAGGCGGCTTCTGTTCACCCAGTGGCTACTCCCATGTGGCATCTCCTGACATTTCGGGCTCTCAGCTGCAGCGTAAGTCTAGATTTTACGTGGAGTATATTCGCTTAAGCGAAGATTTGGTCCATGGGCAATTGTTTAGTCATGGGGAGCTACGACTGAATTCCCGGCCTAAGAATTATGGCGATATGCGGGTCTATTCAGGGCCAAGCTCTTCTAGTGAAATGAATTTCGCAAAGGAGGAGACTTACCAGATTGCTCGTTCTTTAGGGGCCGCGTTGAATTCTCGGGTCATCGCCAACGTGGATTATCGCACCATTGGTCTACTGCCGACTCCGAGCGTAGCTAGCTTCGCCGATGTGTGTGCTGGCTCATTCTCAGCTCCCGAGGTGGAGAGGGACCTTCTAAAGGTTTCTAACTCATCTCTTATAGAGGCGGTAAACTTTCATGCTGCTAGCGTAAGTGGATGAATGTTTGACTTGTCTTTGTATTTTCGCTTGGCGGCAGCTTGTTGTGACACGTCTGGTTCTCGCAGGCCATGCTTCTTGCCCGGGGGCTCCAGCATCAAGGCCAAGCTTTCGGCCAAGACCTGAGAAAGAGTTGACGGCTAAGGACGTGAGGATCCAGGCTCTCGAGAAGGGGATAGAGGCAGCCAAGGAGTTGGACAAAAAGAATGCCTCCGCCCGCAAGATTATAGAGGAGCTGGTTGAAAAGATGCGCCAGGACTTTAAAGGGTACCTAGAAGAGGAGACTCGAAAGAGCAGAGCAAGCTTGTCGCTAGCACCCAGAGAGCGGCAAACATGTACAAGGATCTCATTGAGAGCATGGGCGAATGAGTCGGAAGGTCCCTGTGATGCTCCTATTGTTGATTTCATGAGTGGCTAGGCGAATGAGTTGGCCACCGTGAGCGACTACATGACCACATGGCGTGAGTACGCCTCTTTCATTTCACTTCATGCCTTCGCTCAGGCCTTGGAGGAGTGCGGGTGCGATCATCTCGATAAATTGGAGATCAAGGACCTGCAGACCTTATTGGAACGCACCTAGTCGTGCTCATGAGGCGGGACAAAGGTTCTTCGAAGGGTTCTGGTGTCCTGGAGGCCACGATCTTGCACTCCTTAGGGCTGCCATGAGCCATGGCAAGGTTTGCTTTTGATTCAAATCATTTGCTTTCGCTTTGCCTTCCTTTCTACGATATGTTGCCTAAATAGGTTTTTATAAGTTTTGAGCATGTGTTGTGCAGTCCGTTGAGGAGTGTGTGGTGATCAAGGAGAAAGTAAAGAAGTACATTGCTGAGCAGAATGCTTGCGAGGGTGCGGCTGGAAGCGGTTCTAGCGACACCGAGGCCCCGCCGATTCCGGCTATTGAGGTTCCAGGTGATAACAACACGGGGGCATCTGGAGGCAATGCTACTCAAGATGGGGTAGATAACTAGGAATTGGCACTTGTACTCATTTAGGGCCTTGTGTTTATTCGGATGCTGGTTGTAAGGCACAGTTTAAACTTTTATGGTTTCGGTGCGCATGTTCCAGATGCGGAGCCTGCGCAGTCTATGGATGTCTACCTGCTTATGATTGATTACAACGGCTTTCTTGTTGGAGGCGCTTCATGGGTTTCGCCACCACGAGAAATTTCCCGGATCTAGTATGACCGGGTTCTTAAGGTCTCGATTTCGTCGATTTCTTATGAAGGAAGAATTTCTTTGTAGATTCTTCTATTTAGAATTTGATGCGTCTATTTTGGAAGATCGAAAAACTCACCGTGAGCAGTCTGAGTGTGATCGCGGGCAATCCTCGGCCTCCAACCTGAAACATCCCAAGGAAGAGCCGACCGAAGAGTCGATCCCTAGATTTGGAGAACCACCAATATAGTTTTTATCTTCGTCCCTAGGAGTGACGGAGTGTAGTTTTGTGTGATGGTGATGTACGATACTTGCATTCTCACTCAACGAGCTATTGTATATACAGTTTTTATCTTTGCCCCTTGGCGAGCGAAGAGTAGGGCGTTGTGGAAATGATGTGCTATGCCTATGAAACATTGATCATTTCGAGTGGTTTTCCTTGTTCTATTTTGTGAGTATCATTTGGTGCATTGGTTTCTTCTACTTTTTGTGTTTCGGTGGTGGTGTTCCTCCAGTGCAGTTTTCGGCTGAGGTAAAACCATTGTTCCAATTTTTATGGCGAAGAAAATGTGAGGACTAAAAAAATGCTTGTGGTCTTTGGCCCCTCGGCATCTCATTTTTGGCGAAAAGAAGAGCGTCATTCTCGCAACCTTTTAGGGCGAGTGGGTAAAATAGACCGATGACACTCAAGTGGCTCCGTTGGTAGCCCCTCAGCATATCACATGTGTGGAATTAGAAATGGCGTCCCCCAAGTTTTTAGGGCGAAGGGATGGGATAGAGCGACAACGCACGAGCGGCTCCTTTGCTAGCCCCTCGGCATATCTCCTAGGCGAAAGAAAGACAACATCCCCGCAACCTTTTCAGGCGAGGGGATGGAATGCAGCGATACCCTAAGAGTGGCTCCTTTGCTAGCCCCTTGGCGTATCGCATAGGCTAGAGAAAGACGTCGCCCCCCAACCTTTTAAGGTGAGGGGATGGAACGGAGCGATACCGTGAGAATGGCTCCTTTTCTAGCCTCTCAGCGTATCGCATAGGCGAAAGAAAGACGTTGTCCCCCCAACCTTTTAAGGCAAGGGGATGGAATGGAGCGATACCGTGAGAATGGCTCCTTTGCTAGCCCCTTGGTGTATCGCATAGGCGAAAGAAAGACGTCGTCCCCCAACCTTTTAAGGCGGGCAGACTCGTTTGCCTACCCCTCGGCCCTAGTTTAGGCGAAGAAAGAAACGCCGCTCCCAAACGTTGCATGCACAAAATGCTTTGCTTGCCAATTTTTCATTTTATTATTAATGGCGGCATTGGACTAGGCTTCCTTCACCAACATTACATTGTTCACTGATGTTCTCATGTGCTTTCTTGGTTGCACTAGTTTGCGTTGCCTTCCTCTCCGTCTGAATGTCTACTCTTGGCATAACGCTAGAAAGTTGGAAGCGAAAGGGCGAATTAGCTAAGTTGCCCAGAGTGGTATGAGTGCGCCCCATTGATGACCGTCGGCTGGATGTTTACTCTCACCATTTAGGGCTGGAAAGTTGCAAACATTGGGGCGAATTAGCTAAATTGCCCTGAGTGGCACTTGCTCGCCCGTCAACGACCGTTGGAGATGGAGGAAGATGGCGATTCTAAGAAGCTGAAGTGTTTTTAACACTTTCGCTCTTAGTGCAGCTACACCCCAAAAAGTAGCCAACACTGTGGGTGTTTTGGCCACGGCTCCGCCCGATGGGGGAATGTTATGAGTTTTCTTGTGGCATTCCCCCATCGGTGGCTTGTGTGGCTAGCCATTTCTAGTCTGTGGCTGAAACCACGACCCTGGTGTGCTACGAAATCCTGAAGCTTCCTAATCCTAGGCTGTTGACGCCTTTGGCTTTACAACGTCTCTCCTTGTGCATTTTTAGTTTCTTATTCTGCACTTCCCTCTTTTTGGGTGTGGTGAATACATTGCTGCCTGATGCCCTCATATGGCTAAGGGGCTTCGCCATTGCACAAAATGCACAAGGGCTCTCCTCTTAGGTGCCTGACTCTCTTGTTCTTGGATTAGAATGCCTACTCTTTCTATTTTGCCCGCCGGCTGATAGCTCGAGGAGGCGGCCTTGTCTGCTTATATAATGTCGGTTGCCTAGCGGGGTCTTAAATTTTGATTGGTGTGGTAGGTTGCTTATTAAGCATCTGCTGGGTTAATGCTTCTGCCCGCTTTCGTACATTGAGTTATTGGAGCTCGCTTGAGAGTCGAATTTGCGCTATACGCAATTTTGTGGCTTTTGATTCTTTCCTGCCCGCCACCACTCCTTTCTGGTGGTGCGAACTATTTTATAGCCTATCTGGCTTTTTGCTCATGCTCACACTCCTTTTTGGTGTGGCGTAGCGCTGTTAAGGCTTGTTGGCCTTTTTTCCTTTCGCTCACTCCTTTTTGGTTAAGCGAGAGGTTGTTTGTCACACCCAATTTTAAGGATAAAATTGAATGCACAATACTCATGTGTGCCTAGGAATCAGTCACACACACAAGTCGACAAATCATATAAAGTACCATCACGGTGTCTCTTACATCACATCCATAATAAAACTTAGTCTTACATCACACAGCGGAAAATAAAAGATAATAAAACTCTCGTGGGCTTCATCACAGGGAAGGTCAACTGGTTGACCACAAGCCTAATAATCCTTCGGGAAATCCTCATACCCGTTGTCATCTGTTACCCATCCGGGATTTTTATCCAAGTAAAGAAAATAAACAAGTGTAAGTACATTCCGTACTTAGCAAGCTAACATGGGGTTATGAAGCTCAAAAAGGATAGACTCTGGTTTACTGCAGTTAGCATTTTTAGTAAGTCAATATTTTATTCTCAGGTAATATCAAATTATGCTTAAGCTCCCATTTAATCCCATATGAACAATCATCAGAGTCAAGTGTATCATATATCCATCATATACCATCATAAATGATCATCAACAAGTATCCAATTATTCTGTGAGTTTTCCGGGCCGCTCGTAACCGTGAGCACGGCTGTTATACCAGTTTGTTACCCTCTGCAGAGGTGGTGCACATTCACCGCGAGTCGTGATCCCCATATGCCCGGGTTAATTACTCCCATGTCACTACCAAGGTGAGCGGGCAGGGTACACTATGAAGCCATTTCATAGGTTTCCCTAACAAGTTAGGGCTGCTAGGTTTCCTTGGCAGGCAGATGTAGGAACCCCCCTTTCCTATGGCACATATCCATCGCGGCTATACTCATAGGAACAGAGGCAGCCCTATACCCAACGTGGCAAGCCCCATTTGCGCCAAAAAGGTAACCTCTAACTAGCTAGGAAAGATCCTATTACCGAGCTAAAGTCAGAGCCATATGACTCTCCCGGTTGCACTGTCAGTCCCAGCTTTTGCCGACAGATAAGTCCTTATGGAGGGCTGGGAGCAACATGAACAAAGGTCATTTGCACTTTCGCCCTATGGAACAGTTGTTATAAATCATGTTTCTCACTTTGTTCCATAGTATCATTCATCAACATGTATATTAAGTTCAGTTAGAGCACTAGCAATCTACCCATATGCATTTAACCCATAGGAGACAAGGAACAGGATAAACAATCACTAGGATGTCCTTACGGGTATCAAAATTAGACACATGCAAATGAGTAATTGATTAAAGTGAAATAGGACATCAAGGAAGGCCCATGCTATACTTGCCTTGGTTCACAAACTCGTGCTGGTCCTGCTGGTCGTCGAAGAGTTCTTGGTCTCCAACGTTTTCCTCACCGTCTGAACGCGACCAACACAGCAACATACAACATTCCAAAAGCATTCATGCAAAGCAAACATTCCTATCATTAGAACAGTACACCAACAGTATTGAAATCAAGATAAAATGTTTGTAAAACTAATCTACGTCTCGCTACGATCATGTCAACGCGAAGTTCACGAAAAACGGAGCTAAAATGCAAAAGTTATGATTTAAACGGGTTTTCCTATAGCCATATATTTAATTAAATCTAATCTTGAAATTAAAAAGTTCCAAACTTGACTAACAGTAGCTCCAACATGTAGCTTATGAAATTACGAAGCTAACGCGATTTGAATGGATCAATTCGGAGCTAAAACGACAATTTTATAAGCGAAACAGTTCAAATGGCATTTCTGTAAATACTGAAAACGTATTTTTGCCTTAAGCTGTGAAGTTTACGCTTTCCAAACGGGATTGCGCTTTCGGGGAAATACGCCTTGGACTGCGGGTTAGGACTTAGAAAAGTCCAGGGACTCTTTTGAAAAACAGCCACGTGAAGGGGTATCGGCTGATCACGGCCGTCGGATTAGAAACGAGCGGTTCGGATTAGACCTGGGGAGGGAGAGAGGGGAAATCCGGCCGGCCACAGTGACGCCGGCGGTGAGGCGCCATTGCCGGCGGCGTGAAGGTCTCGGTCGCGCGCGGTTAGGGGCGCTAGGGTTCACCAAACGGAGATCCGAGAGCACCGGTGCGCGCGGGGAAGGAAGGGGGTCTCGGCCATGCCGTTACGGCGGCCGGGAACGGCGGGTAGCGCGGTGGCCGCCATGGCCGGCGACCATGGCTCGCGGAGCTCGCGGCCAGGGCTCGAGAAGCCAAGAAACGAGAAATAAGCTGCTCGGGGAGAGAGAGGGGAGAACGGCGAGGCCCACCACGGTGAAAACCGGAGCGGAGACGGCTCGGGGACGGTGGTTCGCACGGAGGCGGACGGCGGAATCCGGCGACCTCAGAGCGACGGTTGCTGGGGCCTCCGGTGCGTGAGCGAGGGCGAAATTGGAGCGGGGAGCGAGAGAGGGACGCGCGGGAGGGGCTCGGCTCTTTTAAATCGAGGCCGAGGAGCGGGCGACGCGCCCACGATGCGTGAGGAGCGGGCGCGGTTGTGGCTCGACCGCCGCTGCTGTTGCGGGTCGCGCTGGAGGAAGGTAGGGGGAAGAGCTGACCAGTGGGCCCGGCTGGCAGCGGCTGAGAGCGAAGGAGGTGCGCCGGTTGGGCTGGCGCGGCTCGCTGGGCCGAGGGCCGAGGCGCGCGGCGGTTGCGCCAGGGAGAAGGGGAGCTAGGCCGGCGGTTGCCAGGGAAATGGCTTGCGGGCCGAAAACAAGGAAAGGAGGGGGAGAAGAAAAAAAAAGAATTCTTTTCCTCTTTCCAACGATTTTCCAAATTTCATTTTCAATTAGATTTTGAATTCATTTGGAATTTGAATCAAAACCATTCGTCACAAAAATAAATATGCAGCAGCATGTATGCATCACTTGTAGCTAATCTTAATCTTGTATTTGATTTTAGTTTTATAAAAATTATTTGTTTCCTATATTTCAATGTTCACCAAAATTGCTTAAATAAATCAATTTGGCTATTTCTAGAAAATGCAAATTTAGGGTGTTACATTGTTTTAGCGTATAGGCTTGCTTTGGGTTGCAAAGTCTCCAGTCGTGACGTTTTCCACAAGTGCGAAATGGCGCAACCTGTATTGTTACCGGCCATCATTGATATTCATGACCTGCCAAGATCAGGTTTTGTTTCAATGTCTTGCTTTTTAGACCTTATGTGGGGAAAAGTTGACTTAATTTAAAAAAAAGGTAGATAGGATCGCCTCACAAAGGCTTCCCCCATGACGAAAAAGAGCGTGAATCCTTGTTTAATGTTTACACAACTGAGAAGGAAAGAAAAGATTACAACCCTTGAAGGGCGAAGATGTTATGGGTAGAAGCATCGCAGATTGTCTGTGTTCCACGTGTGGTTTGTTTCGACTCCTTCTTCGTTGAGCAACTTATAAACTCCTGGCTTGACCATGTTCGCCACTATGAAAGGTCCGTACCACTGTGACTGTAGCTTGCCCTGCTTGTCGGGATGGCAAATTAGCACCATGTCCCATGGGTTGATGTTCTTTCACAATACTTTCTTCTCTCTCCATGTCTTTATCTTGATGATATTTGTCGAGGTTTGATGTAGCTTACAACCTAGTGTTTTCTGCTACTTCAAGCTCCACATACCGTTGTATTGGAGTGGTTGCTGCGATTTCCATGCCAAAAGATCCTAACTTGAGCTCTTCTGGTGTGATGGCTTCTTCGCCATACAGGAGATGAAATGGGGTGAACCCTGTAGTTCTGGTGCGCGAGATGTTGTGGCCCCAAACTGATGTAACCAATTCCTATGCCCATTTTCCCTTTGGCATATCGAACAACGCTTTCGATACTGCACTGAAAATCAGACCATTTGCCCTTTTGACTGCTCCGTTGCTCTCTGGATGATTGATAGATGCGAATGCTAGTTTGATCCCCAATTCTCTGTAAAACTTCTAAACTCTGCGTAATTGAACTGCTTGCCATTGTCGACTGTGATGTATGATGGAAGTCCGAAGCGGCAGATAATCCGTTGCCATACAAAACTGATTAATGTACCCGAGGTGATTTTCGCTAGTGTTTTGGCTTCGATCCACTTTGTGAAATAATCCAAGGCTACTGCAGCGAAATGCAAATTTCCAAGTGTAGTCAGAAGTGGTCCTACAATGTCGACTCCCCATCTCTGCAATGTCCATGTTGGGATGATTGCTTTTGTCGGGTTAGCTGGTGCTCTCTGCTTCTTGGCGAACATCTGGTAGTTTTCACAACCGCGGACCAGGTCCTTGGCATCTTCTGCTGTTGTCGACTAGTAGAGTATTGTTTTGTTCTGGAGTTCATTCTATCTGTCTCGTACTTGCTCGGAGGCTCATAAGTTCTGTTGAGGTAAGCGAATATAGGTGATCTGCAATCTTTGCTTGCGATAGTATGCGCCGTGCGAGGATGCTCCTCCTCTTCTCGTATGGCTTTGACTGACACTTGGTGCTTTCTGCGCAGCTGCTTTCGCTAGCTCATCGGCTTGAATATTTTTGTTTCTTGGGATGTGGTGAAGAGAGAAACCTACGAAATGTTTCTCCATTCTCCATACTGCGGGCAAGTATTTGATTAGCTCGGGTTCCTTTGCAGTATACTCTTTCTCGACCTGCCCCACTATCACTTGAGAATCTTATTTGACTATACATCTCCTGACTCCTAGGGCTCTGAGTTTTCGCAGCCCGAGGAGCACTACTTCATATTCGACTATATTGTTGGTTGTGAGAAATTCCAGCCTTACTGCATAGCGAAGTTTTGGTCCCTTCGGCGGTGTTAAAATTGCTGCTATTCCTGCACCATTCATGCCCCATGCTCCATCGTAGTGCATAGTCCAAATTGGTTCTTCAAATTGTGTTGTTGTGTCGTAAGCTGTTGAGTCCAGTTTGCGATGAAATCTACGAGTGCTTCAGACTTGATGGCGGATCTGTGCTCAAAATCAACTACGAATTTGTTTAATTCTGTGGACCATTTTCCGATTCTACCGATGGCTTCGCTGTTGCAAAATAACACTTCTAGCGGTTGAGCTGAAAGGACTTTGATGCGATGGGCTCAGAAATAATGTTTTAGCTTTCTTGATGCGATGACCACATTGTATGCTATTTTTCTAGTTCAGAATAGTTGAGCTTTGCTCCTGATAGGGCTTCTGATACGAAATATACTAGGAAATGCTTCATCTTGTTTTCTTGTTCCTTTTCTTCGACCGGTACGGCAATGAATGATGGTTGTTGGCAATGCAGCTAGATATAACATCAATGTTGTAGATGGTGATGGCTTGGACAATGTTGTCAGCTTGGTTAAGTATTGTTTGAGTTCGTCAAAAGCTTGTTGCTGCTCATGCCCCCATTCAAAATGGTCTGAGCTTTGAAGTATTCTAAAAAAGGGTAGGCCCCTTTCGACTGATCTCGAGATGAATCTGTTCAATGCTGCTAGTCTTCCGATAAGCTTCTGTACCTGCTTCTTACTTGCTGGCAGTTTGATGTTTACTATCGCTGCTATCCTTTCAGGATTTGCTTCAATGCCCCTTGCCGATACTAGGCAACCAAGCAGTTTGCCTTTCTTGATGCCGAATATGCATTTGTCTGGGTTCAACCTGAGGCCAGCCTTTCTTAGGTTTTCAAATGTTTCCTGAAGGTCCTGAATATGGGTCTCCTTCTTATCGCTCTTGACCACGATGTCGTCAACAAACACGATGAGATTTTTTCCTTTCTGTTTGTCAAAAACACCGTCCGCCATTATAGAAAAAGTAGGTCCTGCATTTCACAGTCCCTCAGGCATTCACCAGTAACAATAAGTTCCTCCTGGGGTGATGAAACTTGTTTTCTTTTCATCGTCCGGGTTCAACCAGATTTGGTCATACACAAAGAAGCAGTCTAACAGACTCATCACTTCGCACCCATCGGCGATATCAACTAACTTGTCAATTCTTAGGAGTGGATATGGGTCTTTTGGGCAACACTTTTAGGTCGGTGAAGTCAACGCACATTCGCCATTTCCCATTCTTCTTTCTGACCATTACGATGTTGCCCAGCCATTCCGGGTACTGAACTGGCCTGATGACGCCGGCGTCAAGTAATCTTTGCACTTCTGCTTGCGTTGCCTCTGCTCTCTCTGCGGACATCTTCCTCAGTTTTTGCTTCCTGGGTTTCACCACTTTTCCCACGTTCAGGTTGTGCTGCGTGAGGTCGCGACTAACACCTTGCAAGTCTTTTGTCGGCCAGGCGAATACGTCCTGATTCTCGTGTAGAAAAGCCAACAGCCTATCTTTCTCATCCTCTGGGAGGTCAGAGCCCACGTGCACGCATTTTTCAGGTACTAGTTTCAACAATGGGGCCTTTTGAGTGTCTTCGACTACTTTTGCCCGAGGTTCAACTTTGCTTTCACTGTTTGCTTCTCCGTTAGGTGATTTTTTGGAAACTTTATTGATGAGGCTGTAGCCTCGGGTTGCTTTGCCCTCGATTCGCCTAGATGTAGCCTAATGTCCATGCACTGCGATAATGCCGAAAGGGGATGGCATCTTCATGCACAAGTAGCTTTGCTTTATTACAATTTCGAATCTACTTAGAACTCCTCTGCCGAAAATTGCGGTATACAGATAATCCATGTTGACTATGTCAAAAGTTATGGTTTCTGTGTGAACCTTTTTGCCTTTTGCGAAAGGGACCGAGATTGCCTTCTTTCTCAAGGCGTCTATCTTTTTCCCGCCAAAACCGAACAACGTGTTCCCGGCTGGTTCCAACGTTCGCTTGTCAAGGTTCATCTGCTCGAAAGGCTTGATGAATAGGATGTCAGCGGACCTCCCATTGTCAATGAGGATGTTGTGTACAGTGAACTCAGCTATATTCGATGTTGCTACAAAAGTGTCTGTGTGTGGAAAATCCTGCACTTGAATGCCATTTTTGTCAAAAGTGATGGGCACCATGGACCAAGCTGGCCTATTGAGCAGTACCCTTGGCGACGATGTGCACTCTTCTTTCAAATTCTCTTCTGTCTCTCTTGTTTTCGTGCTCTTGGTTTGATCTGCAGTGATTGTGAATATATGGCCTTGCGATTGCAAGATATTGTTTACGGCTTGATGTTCTTGAGTATTTTCTTACTTTGCGGGCTGAGGTTGATTTGAATGCTGCTGCTCTTCCTGAACTTGCGAGGATGTAATTGCCGACTGCCCTGGGAGCTGGGCGAAATGCTGGTATAGTGGAAACGGTGGCTGGTGCCAGATGTACGGATGCTGGTTGTATCCGTGTGAAAAGTTAGGGTGCTGGAAAGCGCTGTCGTTTATCGGAGAATAGTGGCTGCTGCAACCCTGGTTGTTTACTGTTTCACGAGCAGTGTTGTGGAACACGTGATTAGAAGTTTCGCTGTTTCTTACGGCCTCGTCTTGCTCCTTGAGTTCTCTGGCCATTTTGTTGTATTTGTAGTCTTTCGTGAAATGTCCTACGTTTTCGCCACAAACTACACAATAGGGTGTTCTAGGGGCTCGTCCCCTTCGTTTGCCTTCACATCCGCCGTGGGGGGTTCGTCCTCCTCGCCCGCCACGCGGAGACTAATCAGAACTTCTATATTGTTGGTTAGGTGGCGGCCCTTAGAGACTTGGTTCTGCCGGAGTTATGCTCTGGCTGCTCTTGTAGATTATTGATTGCGCGGAATGGTCTCATATTTTGCTGGCCTAGGGTTGGAGGTGGCCTAGGGGCATTGTTTGCTTGCCTCCATGAATTCCTTGTCGCCTTTCGCTTCTTTAAGTCATCATTTGATCTTGCGTGTTGCCTCATTACCTCGAACAGCTCCCTTACAAAGGTAGGGTAATTCCTTGCAAAGTGAGCTGCACACTGGCCTATCGCCAACCCTTCTACGGCTGGTGCTATAACCGTCTCCTCTGGCACGTTTGGCACCTAAGCTTTGGTCTAAATGAATCTTTCCAAAAACTCAGACAGGGATTCATCATCTCGCTGAATGCAGTTTAGCAAATCTCTCATTGTTTTTGTTCTCGGGTGATATCCTTGGAAGGTGGACACTAGCTCCGCTCTAACTTGGCCCTAGGACCTGATGGATAAGGGCTTCAACGAAGTATACCAATCGTGTGCGATGTCTTTGACCGCCATGATGAGTGACTTTGCGAGGATTTGGGTGTCTTCCCTGGCTGATGCTACCGTGGTCTCATAACTCGCGAGGAACTTCCTCGGGTTTGATTTTCCATAAAAAACCAGAATGCGAGGCTTGTAGCTGGCAAGCCATGGGTACAGCTAAAGTTCTTTCGACAAAGGTGAAGTGAGGTCATATGCATTTTTGTCTACTTTCGGGAGGTTATCATCTAGTATTACAATGTTTCCGCCAGCGTGAATGGCACCTCTTGTTCCTGCTCCCTGCAGTCCTTGAACCTCTCGCACCAATCTGTCCCTTTGGATTTTGGTTTCCT
Organism: Miscanthus floridulus; assembly: GCF_019320115.1. NCBI lineage: Eukaryota > Viridiplantae > Streptophyta > Magnoliopsida > Poales > Poaceae > Miscanthus > Miscanthus floridulus. The sequence continues at coordinate 55,663,548 of NC_089589.1, read as the reverse complement.
TGATTGCCCTCTGCGTCTGTTCGGCTCTATTATGGGCAGTGGTCCGCCTGAGCAGCTGCTCCTTCTCATTCTGGAGTCTGAGGATGTCTTGCTGGTACTGATTCAGCGTCTTCAGATTTCTTACTTGCTCAGTGATTTCGCCATATTCGTCTTCTTCGACCTTATCGCCGTTTTGGTTGATTTTGACTTCTTGGGCGTCGCCTTCCGGCGTTTGCTCTCACCCTCCGTGCACTGCGGTATTGTACGTCTGCGACTGTGGCGCAGGTGGTTCTGTAGCTGCTGCTGCATCATCTCACACGGCTACTTCCACTGCCGCCACAATGGTTACAGCCGCGGATGTTCCTGCTTTATCCGTCTTGTGCTTCTTTTGTGCCATGATAAGCTCAAGCAACAACCACGGTGGGCGCCAATGTTGTTTGAGGCCAAGGCCTTCAAACAATGGTTGCTGCTCAAGCGAAATCAAGCATGAGAAGTGGGTAACACGAAACTTGGCGAAACAAGGTGAATGATTTTATTGAACTTGTTCTCCCCCGCCCTACATTCCCCGCAACGGGGCTATTTATATAGGCCCGTAGGCTTTCTACGAGACCAAAATGCCCCTACAACTACCACCTGTCCGGAGGATATTCCCTGCCGCTGTGGGGCTTGTTCGCCATCCAGAGCCCTTGCCTGCCTCAGGTAGCACCGCCCCAGGGATACCCAACCAACTTCGCCTTGTGTCGCCTGCCCGACCGACTCGATGGTCCCCGAACAGCCAGATGTTGTTGGCCATGTGAGGACAGCTGGCTTATCGCACGACAAAACCTGTAGAAACAACCAACCAAACTATCAACAGCTATTCGCCAAAGCAAATAGCCGGGGTCGCCAGCGAGCCTATCGCTAGGGCGAAAGGGAAAGAGCTAGGCCCGGACTGATCCCGGCCGCCGAGTCCACCTTTTCGCAATAGCGAAAAGGGGTTTATGAGGACAAGACGACGAGCACCGTCATACAAGCAGCCAAACTTTCAATGGCCATTCGCCTGGGAGAATAGCCGGGGTCATCGGCGAGTCCCACCACTAGGGTGAAAGGGAAAGAGCTAGGCCCGGCCTGGTCCTGACTGCAGGATCTACCTTTTCGCCGTAGCGAAAAGGGGTGTCTAAGGATGGGACAGCAAGCGCCGCCCTTACTTCGCCGAGGCGAGAAGGGGGGCTCGATGCATCCTTCTCATCACAGACGGCTGCTGAGTGCGTTGGAGCCAAACCAGGACGGTGATAGAGCCACATAGGATGCCCATAGGCAGTGCACGCCCCCAACAGGAGTTGTTGGTGAGGGTTTTTTTTCTCATCTTGCTAAAAACTAAGAATTGGAAAGGGAAATAGGGTACTCTTGGAGATGCTCTTACAATTTAATCTACTTATATAAAATCCTTGGGATAGTAGAAACACCATATGGTTCATCTTTGATTTCATCACGCCGTTATGATCCTGCCATGAAGTAACAAAGTATATTTATGTTAACATGTAAAATAAGGTCAGCTGCTAATACTTTTAGTAACTGTCCATTGTAGAAGACTGGTTCAAAATTTGTAGTTTTTTTTTTGGCTCGGCCAATGATTTATTTCCCCTTTGTTCTTGATTAATATGCATTCATACTTGTGCCGATTTCTTTAATCAATAATGTTTCCTTGGTGCCATGATTAGTGAGCAATAACCTTGTTGGCATATGCAGCTCACCGGAGACATTGACAGAATGGTTAGATTGCAAAAGATGCTGGAGCAATATAGTATCTGTGAGGTTTGTATTGACTATTCAGCTTCTAATTCACATGTCTACCATTAGCCCATTACATGCATGACCCATGACCATGAGCAAAGTTGTCCAAGTTTTCTATGTCTGGAGGACTCTGGATCCAATGCTGAAGTGTGATGAGATGCTTGAAATGTATCGCAATAACTAGCTGTACTCTTTGCCCATGCCTTGTGCAGGTTTGCACGGACAGGACGGGTTGTTCTGCTCCGTGAGTCTGGATTTGACTCCAAATACCTCCGTGGGTTTTTCCTCCCTCTGTAATTCTCCATTTGCGGATCGAGATAACACTCCACGATTCGGGTCCCACAGCCATTTTGACTTATGACTCATGAGCATGGAGGTTGAGGAGGTGCTGCGTGCACAGCCATGTATACGTGCTATGCTGTTAAGCTTCTTGCTTATGCATGTATATCACGCAGCACCTGGGAAGAAACCATATCTGGGGTCCAATATTTTCATTACACAGGGTGTATACGTTACATACGTATCCTAGTTGAAGGAAAGGCAGTATATATTCAGAGAAACCATATTGCTCAACTAATGTGCTGTTTGGTGTGGGATTTTTGGGCCGTAATCAATTCACAACATGAATAGATTCCCTTGCTTGGGTTTGGTTGGGCTGGTCAGCAGTCGATCACACCATGAATGGATACTGGCCCATTTAATCTTGATGAATACCACTCCCCCACTCGACAATCTCTTTCAAGATTCTGATCGGGCCGTCCCCGACTCCAGAAGTCCAGTGCCTCCTCGAGTATAGGCAGTCTTAGCTACTCGTTGCGTGGCACGTGCTTATTTTGTCATGCATTTTTGTTTTTGGATCGATAATGCCCTGGTGATCTCTACACTCCGACGGCCCAGAAATTCCCCGTTCCTGACCCTCGCTTCGCTCGTCGTGGCTCACTGCACCGTCTGTCCGCCACAAGCCGCCTCGCCGCCGCGTGGCGCCCGCATCCCCGCGTCACGCTGCGCCGTGCCCTGTCCCCTGCCGCGCGTTGAGGTGCTGCCGACGCCGCCGTTCCGTGACCAAAGGAGGAGCTTCGCGTGACGCCGTCCCGTTGGCGAGCTTCCTGCGACGCTGCCGCACTGGCGTCCATGCGCCGCCGCCGACCTCCATGCCGGCATCGAGCTCCGATCCGCAACAACGAGCCTCCATTCCTCCAAGCTGCAATGTGACATTGCGCTGAAAGCGCATGTTGGAAGCGTATGTTTCAAGTGTTTCAGATTTTTTATCTTGATGTTGCATGTGTTTTATCTGGGTGCTGTAAAAGTAGATCGGGATGTTGCACATGTTACAATAGCTATACACGTATGTTTGCAATTGTATGTTCCAAATGTTTTATCTGTTTTTTCATACTGTGTTGCTAGTGTTATTTGGATATTACATATGTTTTGACACATATGTTACAAGCGTTTTATCTGGATGTTGCATATTTTCGCAATGGCTTTTCATGTGTTTTCAAGTGCTTTTGCAAGTGTTTCAGACGCATATTTCAAGTGTTCCATCTGTCCACAGACTTATGCTGCAAATGCTTCATCTGGATGTTTGACTCTAATACGTGTTTTTATTGACCGATAGTTTGATGAAACAACCAAATATTTGTAGAGACCAATAATTGGTCGGTACAAGGGAAAATAGCGACCGATGATCTGCTAGAAATTTATACCGACCGATAGTTGGACGTTAATATTATATTTTAGCGACCGTTGTTCGACACTGACTGTTGGTTGTGGTATAGTGAAAGTAGATCGGGTGTTGCACATGTGGCAATGGCGCCGGTGGCTGACGGGTAGGCCTGGCAGGGTTTCGGCTCGTACCTCGTGCGGCGCATTTCGCCCTCTCCTCTCCTCTCCTCTCCCTCCCCTCCCTTCCCTTCCCTCCATCTCGCATCGGCGTTGGCGTTGGCGTTGGGGTGGGGGTCGTCAAGGGTGCTGCGTTTGGAGGTGCTGCGTTAGGACGCAGGCGCTGGCGTTGGATGGGATGCAGGGGCGCGGGGGCGTGTGATGCGATGCGGGAGCAGGTGCGGGAGCAGCGTCCGGTCAAGTCCTGCGGCTGAACGTCCAAGCGCTAGCCCTTCCGTTTGGGTATTTTTGTATGTCACAGGCTTAGGTGGCCCACCGCAAAACATCAATTGTGAGAATTGAAAAAATACGCTAAAATGTAGTAAGGAATCTCGAGACAAGCCCACTAGCTAAATACCATGACCACACAAAGGTGGACGTCTCGGGTTCAATTCAATGCACGCGTGCGTTATGCAAAAGATCGGTGGGAACGGTGTTGCTCGGTTGTGCTTCAGCTATGGCTGCGGTTGCAGCCGATGAACTGCTGAATAATGTTGCCAACACTAGTGCAGCCATAGCCAGCAGACGCCAACGCGCTCAATGTTTCCAGAGGCAGATGCCAGGGGATGTGTGTCTTGCTTCGAACTCCTTATTTCAGGCAAGAATTCTTGGCGGCCGTTTAGTCTCCACGATCTGGTCTTTTTTTTTTGTGTGACTCCACGATCTGGTCCTGCCATATAAATAAGGGCAAACACGAATGTGATAATGGTTAATCTATCAGTAATGCTGGGAAACGGGCGTCCGCCTGCCCCCCGGACGCCGCCCGCCCCACTCCGCCACGCTGCCGCCGCCTTCCCCCGCAACGCCGCATCCGCCACTGCACTGTGCTCCATCCCCCACCGTGCCCACTCTGCCTCGCTGTGCCTGTCCCCCGCCGCTGCACATCGTACCCCATCCCCTGCTGCGCCGAGGTGCTTCCGCTACCGCAGTTCCCCACCAAGAAGGCCGTGACTGGCGTGACGCGCGGCCTCAACAAGGAGATATTGCACTGAAAGTGTAAGTTACAAATGTATGTTTTAAGTGGTTGATGTTTTAGAGTTATGTTGCAAGTATTTCATATGGATGTGCAAAAGTAGATTGAGATGCTGTATATGTTGCAAGTGTTTTAGAGGTATGTTACGAGAGTCTATTCAAAATATTTTATCTGTTTCAGACGTGTGTTACAAGTATTTTATTTGGATGTTGCATATGTCACAGTGACTATACGTATATGTTGCAAGCATATGTTACAGATGTTTCATCTGTTTTAATTGTATACGTTACAAAAGTATTTCTCGTTGCAGGTGCAGACCACCGGCGCTGGTGTCGACGAGGGCCACATGGCCTGGCCGCGTCCACCGACGTGGGGAGGAGGTGCAGTCTGCCGCCGCCGGTGTGGGGAGGAGGCGCAGGCCGCGCGGCGCCGATGCGGAAGAGGCCCGCGCGATTTTGCAACAGAGGAGTCTGACGCGGTGGAGGTGATCGGTGTCCAACACGTTTGCGCGGGGATTGAGCCAGGGGCAGGGGCGAGTCATCCGGGTGGTGTGGGGGCAGTCCCGTGTGCGCGCACGAAATGGTGCCGGTGCAGGTGGCACGTGAATCTAAGCGGACGGGGCAGATCAAGCGCGGGCGTCCATCCGGGTGGTAGCCTCACCGTTAATCTATTGCTTCGGTTATAATGCGTCGGCAAAAACAATTGTTCTATTCGTGGTAGCATGAGTTAGATCAGGAGATATTTGAATTTACTGGCAATCATATGCTCTATCTACTTGGCAGTGATTTGGAAGATTCAGTATCTTGCTTACACTGTGCTGCTGCTTCTATCCACCTGTAAGTAGATCGACAATACATCGCATATCAATCATGGCCCCGCTCTTGGACACCTTGTTCACAGCGTTGCAACAGGGTTGTCCCATTACCGGGATTGGTATCCGAGGTGGATCTACAATCGTGATGAACTTTTCGCAGTCTCTTAAGATGGCCACCTTCTGCTCGTTGGTACAAGTACCAACAACCTGCTGGGAAGGCATTGCTATTGCACACAGGATCAACAGAAGAACACCTCGCCCAGCAGGCAGCATCGTCTTCAATGCAGTTGCCAATCTAATATCTGATGTGGCGACGGGTGCAAGGGCCAAATCTGACACTGTTCACGTATCAAGAATGTGCATGTTCTTGTGTATATATATATAGGAGAGAAGGCACACGGCAGTACGCTAACTGCTTATACAGCTTCAATGCTCCTGATGATATTATATATCTTTGAGCTGATAAAGTGAAAAAAAATGGATACTCTGGCATCTAGGACAAGATACGCTATCATTTATTTGTTCATGTTCAGGCCAGATACGTCCTCGTTTACATAAATGGAATTGGTTAGTTTCCATTATCTATCTATCTATCTACCCACTTACCTACCTATATCAATAAAAGATCGAAAGAATTAAAAAATATCATTCTATCTATCTATTTATCTATCTATAAAAGTGCGAAAGAATTGAAAAACACCTCACACCCAAAAACTCCTACCCAACCTCAGACCTCGTGCGTTACGTCCTTACCGCCGCACCACAAAGTCACTTTATGACTTACAACAGAAACATTGTCTTAGTATTCACCTACTAGATTTTGAAATAGATATTGGAGGTCCTAAACGATTTCTAATAAAAAAGTGTCAACTAAAAGTTTTAGATCTCGTCAGCTTTGCTTTGATTGTTTTTCTATTTGAGGTCATTCGAGAAATTCAAAAAGAATATAAATTTTAAAATCATTAATCTTAAAATATAATTTTTGAGCCCTAAATGATTTCAAATGAAAAAGTAGTCAACTACAAAGTTATAGATCTTTTCTAGTACTACAAATTTCGTTCATACCGTTTCTCCATCTTAGATCATTTGAAAAATTCAAAAAAAAAATTCAAATTATTTGTAGTGGCACTAGGTTAAGAAAACCACCAGTGTAAATGCATCTTTATTGACAGTTTTCTTAACTCTACCGCTAGTAGAAATTATGTATTTACACTAGTGATTCTCTTAAGTATGCCGCCAGTATAAATCAGATTTACACTGGTGGTAGGTTAAGAGAACCGCTAGTGTAATACTTTATTTTTACTGACAGTAGATTTAAAGAAAACTGCCATTAAAGATGAATTTACACTAGCGATTCATAGCCATAGGCCCACAGTTTCATTTGTACTGGCGTCTATACATTATGAACCACCGGTAAAAAAAAATGTAAGAATCATATTATAGGAAATCAAACTAAAATTTGTTATTGATTTAAGTAATTATTTATCTATGTAATATCAAATATGCGATCTTGATTTTTTATGTGAATTTTAGCCATGCATCATGCCTCATATTTTGTATATATATAGTTTTCATGAACACGTAAGTGCCATGATGGCAACAATAGAGACAAATTGGAAAAAGGACCCCTTTGGTCGGGTTGGTCGAGCTAGAAGAAGGGAAAGGGGGTATATGTACAGCGCACAAAACATTGCTGGTTCCCCCAAAACCCAGCAGTTATATTCAACATTATACCGGTTGCAGCAAAAAATTGGCAGTTATACATCACTAGTGGTCATCAAAATCGATAGGAATACATATTTTCACTGGCAGTGCTTAACTGAATCAATTATTATCCAGCGTGGAGCTTTAGAACAGGCTGTGATAATCTTTCAGTGTTGGTTCGTTTTTAATCGGCAATGATGGCTCGGTAGTGATTATTGCCTGTTCTGACCAACATAGAAAACTCTATTGAGGACTAACGAAGTGCAAGGTGACAGCACGCCTGAAGGCAGATCCCCAACATGGCCCTCTACGGTTTGTGCGAATGCTGATGGTACAAATCCCAGATATAAGATTCAAACATAGCAAACATTCAAAAGAAGGGCTCCCTCAAAAGTGCTTGACTAGTATAGCCATGTTGTGTTCGTAGGTGCTTCAGTTAACAGATATCCAGTGTGAATGATGTCCTAGGAAAGTATTGATTGAGGGTATATATGTAGCATCCTGCAGTAGCATTTTGAGGAATGCCTGACAGGTCAATGTTGTAATAGCATAAGTGCATGAAAGTGTGACCACTAGATTATTCACAATAGTACTCTTCGCTTAACGCCTACTAGTTTTGTCTGTTTTTTGTTTTTTGTTTCTCGTAGTTTCTTTGCATGTCCCTGAATATAGTATATCAGAAGTGGCGGCATGCTTAACAGCAAAGGAAGTGATACCAGGAATCTTTGCCACACAGTTTATTTTATTGTTCGAATAAAGATACATGTCAGGATGATTGACACCTTGAAAGATTTTATTAAATAACTACGAAAATGTCATCATCTGAACATCTTTTTACGACCATCCACGCCACCATGCAAATAACTCTTGTTCCATGACCTGGCAAGGGAAAACACCATCAAGCTATTTCCTTGCTGGCTTATCAGCACTTGCTTGCTGTGCAGTAGGAGTACGAAAAAGATATGCAGCAAGAGTTATTACCTTATAACGATGGGGAGGAGGAAACTAATGCTTTTGGTAGCAGGATTCGTCAAGATGCTTGACCTTCGTTGCATCGTATTTCTGTAGATCTGCAGCGGTTAGTTTACCGGCGATGCAATTCATCTGTGGACTCATGTGTACTTTCTCTAATCCTCGCACTGCCTCACAACATGGACCAGTTTGGGATGGGAGCTGAACGAGGGCTCCTTTCACGATGTACATTCTGCACACGCTCACAATACGGTCTTTTTCTTGAGCGGTACATGGCGATCCAGTTACAGGGTTAACAGCGATTATTGTGATCAACAGGAGTAAAACTGCCACTTTCAAGGGGAACATCTTTTTGTGGATTTAGCAGGTGGTTACAAATTGGGCGAAGGAATCAAAAGTGGCCCAATGTTTGATGTTCTACCTAAAACTCATGTGTGCGTGCACCTATATATAGGATTGAAAGCACTGGATAGTACAACTATATCAGAGTTCAGTGCCTGGGTTGGCACAGGCTCGCAATATGGTTATATCTATCTATCTATCCGTGACTGTCTGGCTCTCTATCTATCTATCTATCTATCTATCTACCTACCTACCTACCTACCTGTGTCTGTCTAGCTCTCTATCTATCTATCTATCTATCTATCTATCTATCTATCCATCCGTCCATCCGTCCGTCCCTATGTACACCAAATTATCTACAAGTTATAGAGTCTGTGGGGGATATACCCCCTGGTACCACAAGATGGTACATGGGCCGCACCATCCGAGGTGGCCCGGCCCGTAAGATCAAGACGTACACGGCTAGATTACAAGTTGTACCAGATATTGTAATAGTACCAAATAGGATACTTTACTTGTAACCCTCCTCCTCCAGATTATATAAGGAGAGGCAGGGGTCCCCCTCAGGGGGGACAATCATCTACACCTCAATCAATACAATACACCAAAGACACAGGACGTAGGGTATTACGTCGATCAGACGGCTCGAACCTGTCTAAATCATTGTCTCTGCGCCTTGTGTCACCATCTGGTTCCTGATTACACGCACCGTCTACCGACAATCTACCACCACGGGCACCCCCCTCGGTGGACTGCCGACCATATTTCGTCGACAGTGGCGCGCCAAGTAGGGGTCCCCTGTTAGGGGTTGTGCGTGTTGATCTTCCGGCGAATCAGATGACAATTTTCTTTATCTATACATTGTCCACGGCGACTCGGCTCCTCGCGGCAGGCTTCCCTCGGTAGTGGTGCATGAAGATCTTGATCGACGTATCGGTGGGCCTTGGCCCTTGGCAACGACGTCGCTCGTAGCGACCACACATGAAGACTCATGATACCCCCAAGCCTCCGTCGGACAAGATTTCGTGGTCAGCGCACCGTGCGGCAAGACAGATCAAGCAAGGAGCAAACACGTGGATGCTTTGCATGTACCTCCAATCTCTGACAACAAGACGATCCAGATTCGTGAACGACGCAGCTGAAGGTCATGCAACGCTAATCAACCAGCAAGCAATCAAGGACAAATACATCTACAAGACATGCAAGTTAGTTGAGTCAGGCTTGCATGCATATGCATCACTTGTACGGAGTATTTTCTAGCAGCAGCCGATCAGCGAGCGACGCCGAGCTCCGACCACCAGACCACCAGACCACGTCCCGAGCGGCTCCGCCGAGCTCCGACCACCAGACCACGTCCTTAGCGGCTCCGCCGAGCTCCGACCACCAGACCACGTCGCAATGATGATCGCCACGAAGAAACGGCGCTATGACAACCGCGACCACCGTCTCAACAGGCCAAAAAGCTCGAGGACCGGACAACTTCATCGCCACCGACCAGATTTCTATCAAAGATAAGTACACTTAATATAATTTTCATTACGACGTTTCTCCACAACGTCCTTGTCATGATTATTCTTCAAATAACGTTTGTCCATGTATACAATCTTAAATATAACATACAGCTATACTTAATGCAAATCCTCGACCAGTCATGTTGACGCTCGATGTCTCCAGAAAAGGCCCTGTCTCCGGCTCCTCCCTACACGTGCACGAGCGTCTGCCCTCTGCGTTATGGGTGGTCGGAAGCGGCTCCTTAGCGACGCTTTGTTCTTCTTACATGTGCACGGGCTCCGCGCCCCGCGTTATGGTTAACGGGTTAGCTAGGGCTGGAGACTCAGCTACATACTAACTGGTCGGGCAATTTATATTAAGTATAAACACAAACTTCACATTAACACTGATGTTTACAAAGCACCAACTGCTTTATCACATCATGCTCATGACTGCTGAGCGTCATACGCTATTTCTTCACCGCTGATTTTTTCTCCATAATTTATTATTTTGTACATCATGTACTACCATTCTACATATTTATATTGCAGGAATTTCGAGCTATGCTTGGGGACTTCGTCGCTCGCTTCTCGACCTACGCTCGGGGATTGCCTCGATCACTCTCCGACCACAGCTTGGGGACTTCGTCGCTCGCTCCTCGACCTATGCTCGGAGACTGCCTCGACCACTCTCCAACCACGGCTCGGGGACTTTGCGTCTCGACTACATGCGACTGTCGACTCGCATACAGTTGGAGTATTTTTTCTCACTTAGACCTTGCTACAAGGCTCATACCTCGCCTTCCAGCAAGCTCGGGGACTACATCGGTACGATGCACCTGCCGGTGCATCTCGTATCGCCTGTACGACGATTGGATTCTCAACTTAACTGGGAATTCTTTTTAGACCCTGGCACCACGTGCCTACGTCACCTACTACCAGGCTCGGGGACTAAGTGGGCACACTTCACCTTACGGTGAATGTGCTTGTTTTTCGACCACTACGCCTCTGATGATCAAAGACGCTACGCTTCAAGACACACTTACATTTCTTTTCAGAAATACAGGTGGGCACACTTCCCAGGACGGAAATCTTTTTCTTTCTTCTTAAGAGCACCATACATTCTTCGGACAACATATTTCTCCGGCGACAACGGTGGTCGGAGATATCAAGAACTCAAGCCTCACTGTTCGGAGAAGGTTAAAATGGCGTGTCGCATCAGAATACATGGCGCTCGGGGACTAGCTGTGGGGGATATACCCCCGGGTACCACAAGATGGTACATGGGCCGCACCACCCGAGGTGGCCCGGCCCGTAAGATCAAGACGTACATGGCTAGATTACAAGTTGTACTAGATATTGTAATAGTACCAAATATGATACTTTACTTGTAACCCTCCTCCTCCAGACTATATAAGAAGAGGCAGGGGTCCCCCTCAGGGGGGACAATCATCTACACCTCAATCAATACAATACACCAAAGACACAGGACGTAGGGTATTACGTCGATCAGACGGCCCGAACCTGTCTAAATCGTTGTCTCTGCGCCTTGTGTCACCATCTGGTTCCTGATTACACGCACCGTCTACCGACAATCTACCACCACGGGTACCCCCTCGGTGGACTGCCGACCATATTTCGTCGACAGAGTCTAATATCTCACTTTTTACCAAAAATACGAGACACACCGAAATTGGGCAAGCAATTGTCGATCTATCCAACAGATTAAGCTCAAGGAAGAAGGTATTAAATTCTAGAAAAAAGTTGGAAAATTTCCTAAAGAGATAATTGAGTCATAAACATATTTCAGAATGTTTTTCACACATAAACACAAATGCAACCGGCATAAATGCAACAACCAAATTAAATTATTTCAAAAGCTTTTAGAAAATCACACTTTCCGTTACTCACATTGTAGACAACATAATTAAATCTTCAAATATTTTGGAAAATAAAACCATTTATTTTGGTTTCTGTTGAGTTAGACTCAACTCGGGCTCGGACCAGGAAAGCTAGCCTAGGTGGTTTATCAAAACCGACCTGGCAGTTTTTTTGCGGGTCCAGAGCAAAAAAACACTCCGAAACTCATAATTTATTCATCCGAATTCTAAATTGGATGATCTGTATAAGTTTCTTGATAGGCTCGATGAGAGGAATACAACAATGCAATCCATTATTTGAAAAAGTCGAGAAAACCGGCTTGACCGGTTTTGGAAAGAGGTTAAGCCTGTTTTTCTGGATCAGCTCCCTCAAAATTGTGTTTTGCACTCTAAACGAGACGATACACATATGTTTGTTGATCATGTTGACGAGAGGAACGCGTTATGCCTTTTTTTAAAGTGTCAAAACCGTCCTATAGCCGATCTGGAAACCAGCTAAGCTAAGCCTATTTCTACGGGAAATTCTGTATTTAGGCTTCCTTGACAATTTCGGCTGTCAACAATACTAATACCGTCTCTCATCCCGAATGCAGCAGCAGCAGTCTCTCTGCAAAGTTATAAGGCAGCACAGTTTTTCATGAAGTAGGCGAATGCATGATGCATCTTTAACATGAGAAAATGGAGTCGCTTATAGAAGCCTCGTAATAGACAATGATTGGGGATGCGAGCTGCGTTAGTCACAGGTTGACCCCCTCTTTTGCTTAGAAGCCTCGTAAGGCAGCTGTGGTCCATTGTTGCTTATGGTGTATGCAGTTGTTAAAGGAAAAATACTAATTTGGTTGCAATCATCAGAATGCACTTGGACCACAATACTCCATAGCCGGTCAAGAACACATACATGATGGTGTAGTAGGTATAGACCACACAAAGCTCGCAGTGGTGTCATATGGATGATGGATTACGCATACTTACAAAACCATCGTAATGGCTGATGGCTGTACTTGAGACGTGACTTGGCAACTGAACCAGATGCACGTCTATAAAACCACACCTGCAGGCCACACAGAGCTCGCAGTGGGTAGCATACAAGGCAGTCAGGATAAGCATTCCATCTATATTTTCTAACTTCTGTACTACCCCAGATGGAACTGAGCTCCATAGCCGCCCCTCTACTTTTAGTTATCAATACAAAAGACAGGCCGGCTGGCCTAGTAGTGTATGGTGTACATATGTAGGAGTGTATATATAGCTACTCTGAGTTAACGAATCCGAAGGTAAGGCCAGTGACGGGCTCGCAGCAGTTTAATATGGCGAGCATCAGCGGCGACGAGAAGGCGGAAGCGGTGGTGCAGAACAAGAAGGTGGCACTAAGGAGGTACGTCACCGGGCTCCCCACCGAAGAGGATATGGAGATCGTCGTGGACACTATCAGTCTGCGTGTGCCGGCGGGGCAGACAGCCGTTCTGGTCAAGAACCTCTACCTGTCCTGCGATCCCTGGATGCGTGACCGCATGAGCAAGCACGATGACAGCGACCCCACCGTGCTCGCCCCGGATTTTGTCATTGGAGAGGTACGAGTTCAAATTCGAGCATTAGAATCAGTTGAAGAATTTTGTGTGACATGTGTGTGATTCATTGATCAGGCCATGGTCAATTTCGGTGTGGGCAAGGTGATCGACACAACGCACCCAGAGTTCGCCGCCGGCGACCTCGTCTGGGGCATGAGTGGATGGGAGGAATACACACTCATCACCCAGACGGAATACCTGAACAAGATCAACCACAGCGAGCTGCCGCTCTCCTACTACACGGGGGTTCTTGGTCAGCAATCTCATCAATGACTGCATGCACCCTTTTGTCTAGTTCTACAAATTCTTCTACGTCTTACTGATTTCAAAATCTACTGGTTTACTCGTCATTGACGCTCATCCAATGTTAACCGCCGTCCAGGCATGCCCGGTCTCACTGCATATTCCTGCTTTTTCGAGCTTGGGAAGCCAAAGAAGGGCGACATCGTGTTCGTCTCGGCGGCGTCAGGTGCCGTCGGGCAGGTCGTAGGGCAGCTCGCCAAGATCTCCGGTTGCTACGTGGTCGCCAGCGCCGTCTCCGACGAGAAGGTCAGTCTCCTGAAGATCAAGTTCGGCTACGACGACGCCTTCAACTACAAGTCCGAGACCGACCTCGGTGCGGCGCTCAAGCGGTGCCTTCCCGACGGCATCGACAGCGTGGGTGGCGCGACGCTGGACGCGGCGCTGCTGCAGATGCGGCACGGTGGCAGGGTCGCCGTCTGCGGCATGATCTCGCAGTACGGTTTGGAGGAGCCGTACGGCGTGCGCAACCTGTACAGCATCATCGGCAAGACCATCCGGGTGGAGGGGTTCAACGTTAATGGCTACTTCCATCTGTACCCGAGGTTTGAGGAGGAGATGGCTGGCTACATCAAGGACGGGAAGGTCACCATCGTGGAGGACGTCGTCGAGGGCATCGGCAGCGCACCGGCAGCTCTGATCGGATTGTTCTCTGGAAAAAATGTAGGGAAGCAGTTGGTTGCGATTGCAGGGGCATGAGTTGAAGCAGGAACTCCGTAATGGTGACGAGATGAGCAAAAAAGTCTTGTGCTACTTGTGTGATGCCAGCTGACTGGGCCGTGGGGTAATAAGAGGGCAGCGTTATTTACTTTTCATCAGCATATTCACATGCCAGTGTACTTTTATTGAAGATTTCAGTCATGATAAATCAACTAAGCAGTCACTCCGGTTTCAAAAACCAGACAGTACTACGAAAACAATTTGTATTGGCGGCTGCCCGCTAGTAAGACTTTATAGAGGTGGCTGACCTGGCCGCCCCCTGTCCATTGATTTGTAAATACTGCTAGAAACATGAGTCACCTCTACATATAGATTTCTAGAAGCAGCTCGAAATCTAGCTGCCTCGATCTAGAAATTGTTTTTCAGAAATTATAAATTGGACAAAAAATATAAAAACTTTTTAATTAGGTGAAGCCCACACCAAGCAAGTCACACAATTTTCTCCGCATGTGCAGCTGGTGGGATTCAAACACCTAACCACCACGCCTCAAAAATCACCTATGACTAAATGATAGATACATTCTTTTTATATTCACTTCACTAGATTTTGAAATTATTATTCGAGACATTAAACAATTTCAAATGAAAGTTTTCAACTGGAAAGTTGTAGATATTGTCGAGTACTACAATTTTGGTTGGCCATTCCTCCAATTGAGGCCATTCCAAAAATTAAGATTTCAAAATTTGACAAATACAAATAAAATTGTCATTGGATAAAATGATTTTAAATGAAAAGGTTGTCAATTACAAAATGGTATAGCTCTTTGAGATCTACAACTTTAGGTTGGTCATTTCTCTGTCAGAGGTCATTCAAAAATTTTGAATATCAAAATGTGACAACTTTAAACTGAATTGTGGGACCATACATTATTTTCAATGAAAAAATTATCAGCTACAATGCTTTAGATCTTTTTGAGACCTATAACTTTGGTTTTGACCATTTCTCCATCTAAGTCATTTGAAAAAAAAAATAAAAAAACTCACAAAATGTCAAAACTTCAAATAGAATTTGCGAATCTACATGATTTCAAATGAAAAAAATCATTGGCTGTAAAGTTGTAGATATCTTCGAGATACCCAAATTTGATATAAACCTTTGTTTTCATACGTGTTTGTTAGAAAAAGGTCATTAATTTTATTATGTTGCACCTATTTTAGATACGGTTCTAGATCCAGCCACCACTATAAGTCAATTCTTAGATGTATGTCTAGATCTAGCTGCCTCTAAAATGAGTGCTTCGTATACCACCCATATGCAATCATTTGATAGTGGTTGTTGAGTGTCTCTAGATCTATCTGCCTCTAATAAATCACGCATGGTTGGTAAGTGCTTCGTATACTACCCCATATAAAATTGAGCTTTCCATAGTCCATATTAGCAATCATAGCAGCTCCTCACCAAGCAACTAACCATGCTTGAATAGTCGAATCCCTCATCTTATTCTCTAACTTCTGTACTTCCCCGTATGAAGCTGAGCTCTTCATATGAGCAATCATTGCAGCCGTTCACCAAGCACCAACCATGCATGAATCCCCTCATCTTATTTTCTAACTTGTGTACTACTACTACTACAGTACTACCCCAGATGAAACTGAGCTCCATAGCCGCCTCCAACCATTCTTGAATATACCTCATCTTATTTTGTAGCTTCTATACTAACTACCCCATATGGAACTTAGCTCCATAGCCGGCCCTCTACTTTTAGTTATCAATAGAAAAGACAGGCCGGCAGTAGTGGACAGATGATGTGTACAATTGTAGAAGTATATATAGTTACTCGGAGTAAACGAGTCCAATAGTAGGCCAGTGACTCGCACGCAGCAGATTAATATGGTGAGCAGCGGCGAGGAGAAGGCGGCTGCGGTTGTGCAGAACAAGAAGGTGGTGCTAAGGAGGTACGTCACCGGCCGTTTCCCGACCGAAGATGATATGGAGATCATTGTGGACACTATCAGTGTGTGTGCCGGTGGGGCGGACCGTCGTGCTGGTCAAGAACCTGTACCTGTCCTGCGACCCCTGGATGCGTGGCCGCATGAACAAGCAAGACGACGGCCCCACCGTGCCGCCCGCCGGAGAGGTACGCATCCAAATTCTATCCACACAATCAGTTGGTCTGGTCTCACTTGCTACATTGCCAGTTGCTAAACCACGTGTCAGCCTTATTAGAATCAAAGGTGAAGAAATCTGTGTGTGATACTGTGATTTGTTAATCAGGCCATGGTCAATTTCTCCGTGGGCAAGGTCATCGACTCTACACACCCGGACTTCACCGCCGGCGACCTCGTCTGGGGGATGACTGGATGGGAGGAGTACACCCTCGTCATGGAACCGGAATCCCTGAAAAAGATAAACCACACCGAGCTGCCGCTCTCCTACTACACGGGGGTTCTTGGTCAGCGATTCATTGACGTTTTGCTCTCAAAATATGCCAGTTTGCTCGTCAAAGACAATGATCCAATGTTAACCGCCGTACAGGGATGACAGGTCTCACGGCATACGCCTGCTTTTTCGAGGTCGGGAAGCCGAAGAAGGACGACTTCGTGTTCGTCTCGGCGGCGTCAGGCGGCGTCGGGCAAGTGGTCGGGCAGCTTGCCAAGATCGCCGGTTGCTACGTGGTCGGCAGCGCCGGCTCCGACGAGAAGGTCAGTCTCCTCAAGACCAAGTTCGGCTTCGACGACGCGTTCAACTACAAGTCCGAGACCGACCTCGGCACCGCGCTCAAGAGGTGTTTTCCCGATGGCATCGACATCTACTTCGATAGCGTGGGCGGCGCGACGCTGGACGCCGTGCTCCTGCAGATGCGCCACGGCGGCCGGATCGCCGTCTGCGGGATGATCTCGCAGTACAATTTGGAGCAGCCCTACGGCCTGCGCAACCTGTACTGCATCATCGCCAAGGCCATCAGGGTGGAGGGGTTTTACTTTACTTTCTACATGCATGTGTACGCGAGGTTCGAGGAGGAGATGGCTTGCTACATCAAGGACGGGAAGGTCACCGTCGTGGAGGACGTCGTCGAGGGCATTGATAGCGCACCGGCAGCTCTAATCGGGCTGTTCTCAGGGAAAAATGTTGGGAAACAGTTGGTTGCGATTGCATGCAAGGGCATGAGTTGAAGCAGGAACTCCGTAATGGTGACGAGCTGAGCAAAAACAAGTCTTTTGATACTTGTGTGATGCCTCACCTACCGGTCCTTGTTTAAATAAGAGGGCACTGTTATTGTATTGGAATAAAAAGGGGGAAATTTGTTGAACACCGCCAAAGTCATAATTTGCTGATGGACATTACAAATTCGTGGTTCCTTACCGCCGCACTGATTATTTTATTTATTTTTCAGTTTTGGAAAGAGAGAAGGTAGGGGAAATGTTTTTACATTTACGGCCATATAAAGTTTCAAAAGGAGCCATCTTAATACTCTCTTGATAACTATTGTTGTAGGAAAACTCAGCTAAAGGTAACAATTTTTTCCATGAACCTTTTGAAGAGATGACACAAGCTCTCAACATGTCTTCCAGTATTTGATTTACACGTTCAGTTTGTCCGGAGGTCTGAGAGTGATAGGTAGAACTTCTGACTAAGTTGGTGCCTAACATCTTATGCAAATGTTCCAAAAAACAAGCAGTGAACTGAGACCCTCTGTCAGACACAATGATTCTTGGCACGCCATGTAGACGTACTATGTGAGATATATACAACTCAGCATACTCATGCGGTCGATAGTTGGTTCTAACTGGAATAAAATGTGCAGACTTGGTAAGGCGATCCACAATCACCCATATGGAATCATAATTCTTATGAGTAGGTGGAAGTTCAACAATAAAATCCATGCTAGCTTCTTCCCACTTCCAGTCTAGAACAGACAGTGGTTGACGCAGTCCAACAGGTTTCAAATAAACAGCCTTAACTCTGCAACAATTATCACATTTAGTAACATAAGCTGCAATCTCCTTTATTTTGGTCCACCAAAAACGGTTCTTTAATTCTTGGTACATTTTACTACTACCCGGATGAATGGATAGTTTAGAAGAGTGAGCCTCTCCTAAGATCTGGTTTCTAAGTTCCTTATCCTTCGGCACTACTAGTCTATCTTTAAACCATAGAATACCATTCTCATCTATACTGAAATGCTTAGTCTCTTGCTCTTTCATCTTTCTTTTGATGTGGAACACACCTGGATCGGTCTTCTGAAGCTCGATGATCTTGCTCTCGAGAGAACAACTTATCATAATATTGTGCAGCACAGCAGGATGTAACAAATTGAAGCCATCTTCTAACAGAGAATTGCAATGAAACTTTATGCTCAAAGCGTCTGCAACAACATTTGCTTTGCCAGGATGATAATGTACTTCTAAATTATAATCTTTGATCAGTTCTAGCCATCTTCTCTGTCTCATATTCAGTTCGGGTTGAGTGAAGATATACTTAACTCTTATGATCTGTGTAGATATGACACACATTGCCAAGCAAATAGTGTCGCCAAATCTTCAATGCATGGACAACTACCGCTAATTCTAAGTCATAAGTTTGGTAATTGACTTCATGTTTCTTCAGCTAATGTGGGGCATAAGCAATGACTTGGCCTTCCTGCATAAGAACACATCCTAAACCGGTACCTGATGCATCACAAAACACATCAAAAGGTTTCTCAATATCAGGTTGTGCCAAAACAGGAGCTGAAGTCAACAAAGTCCATAAAGTGTGAAAAACAGCTTCACACTCCGGAGTCCATATAAACTTCTCATCTTTCTATAGCAACCTTGTCATTGGCTTGGCAATTTTGGAGAAGTCTGGAATGAACCGACAGTAGTAACCTACTAAACCAAGAAAACTCGTGAACTGAAGTCGAGGCCTTCCAATCCATGACTTCTTGCACCTTAGAGGGGTCTACGGAGATCCCATTTTCTGACAGCACGTGCCCTAGAAAAGGTACCTTTCGAAGCCAAAAGTCACACTTGCTAAAATTAGCATACAACTTATGTTCTCTTAGTCTGGTTAGCACAATTCTCAGGTGTTCTGCATGATCCTCCTCGTTTTCTAAATAGATCAGAATGTCATCGATGAATACAACCATGAACTTATCTAGTTTGGGCATGAACACCGAATTCATCAGATACATAAAGTATGTAGGAGCATTTGTTAGCCCAAAGGACATTACCAAATACTCATACATGCCATACCTAGTGGAAAAAGTGGTTTTAGGTATGTCTTCTGGTCTGATCTTAATCTGATGGTAACCAGATCTCAAATCGATCTTGGAGAACACCTTAGTCCTTGATAATTGATCGAACAAGATATCAATTCGAGACAAAGGATACTTGTTCTTAACCGTTATGGTATTGAGTGGTCAGTAGTCCACACACATCTGCAAGGATTTGTCTTTCTTCTTCATAAATAAGGCGGGATAACCCCACGGAGATGAGCTAGGTCAAATGAGACCTATCTCTAAAAGCCCTTGTAATCGGACCTTAAGCTCAGCTAGCTCATTTGGTGGCATTCTATATGCCCTCCAAGAGATGGGTGCTATACTCGGCAATAACTCAATCTTAAACTCTACATCCCTGTTGGGTGGCAACCTAGGCAATTCATCTAGAAATACATCTGGAAACTCACATACCACTGGAATATCAAGGAGGGTTATGGTCTGAATAGCACTGGCGAAGTTTTGGACATCAAGATCTCTAGGAAGTGGCACTAAGAAAGCATCATTACTCTGGGGTTCTCTCAACATGATGGTTCTAGTCGAAGTGTCAATGAGAACTCCATGGCCACTAATCCATTTCATACCCAAGATTACAACTATCCCCAACCCTGGCAATACTACAAGATCTAAGGTATACTCTCGGTTGCTTATTGAGATGCGCACATCTCTGACTATCTAGTTCGTAGAGACATTATTTCCGACTGCACTTATGCAATAACCACCTTTATCTATAGTAACTACCCTTTGATCATGCTTGGATGCAAATATTTGACTCATAAATGAATGTGAAGCTCCAGAATCAAATAAAACAACTACGGGGTGTTGGTTCACAAGAAACGTACCCGCAATAACAAATTCACCTGAAGGGATCTCTTCTAGGGTGGTATAGTACACGTGTCCCTGACATCTATTTGGATTACACTGCTTCTGGTTGTGGTTCTTCTTGGGATAGGGGCAATTCCTTGACCAATGGCCAGTCTTGTTGTAGTTCCAGCATGGCATACTACTAGGTGGAATGTTGGAGCTTCCTTGTCCTATGCTACCCTTTGGTAGGGCAACAAAAAAGGCCTTGCAATACACTTTCTGGTTCTGACTGGTCTGTACCTTCTTCTGAGGTGGTCTATACTTTGGAGCAGATGGGCGAAACTAAGGTCTCACAACAATGGGAGCTTTTGGTTGAGACGCACCTGCTTCATAAGCTCTCTTGCGACTCTTAGATGCTGAATAGATGTTGTTCTGATTCTCTTGAGTTAAAGCAGCACTAACAAACTCATTGAAAGTGGCACATTTGCTGTTAGCTAGTGTCTTCATTAGCTTCGGACTAAGCCCCCTTTTGAAACTAGCAATCTTCTTTGCATCAGTATCCACAAACTCTATGGCAAACCTTGACAAATTGTTAAAGGCATGCAGATACTCAGTTAGACTCTTGGAACCCTGCGTTAGCCTCTTGAATTCTGTATGTTTCATACTCATAAGACCTAGGGGAATATAATGTCCCCTAAATGCAACCTTAAACTGGTTCCAGGTAATTTGAGCATCCTTAGGCAAAGTGGATCGATGATGACTCTACCAAATGCCTGTAGGGCCCTGTAGCTAGTGCCACGCATATTCTATCTTTAGGTGCTCGGTGAGCCTTAAGAGACGAAACTTATGCTCAATTGTATTCATCCATTCATCTGCCTGTAATGGCTCCTCCACTTCCTTAAAAATAGGAGTCTTGGTGTCAAGGAAGTCCTTAAAAGTGCTGAACTGGTTAGGTTTAGTTCCTTGGTGTTGGTCCCTTCCTCGTCCATGGCCAGCATTCTGCGCGATATCGCGCAACACTTCTCCCATGGAATGTTGGGTCATCATCTTCGCTAGCATAGGATGCAGCGGTGGTGGAAGGTCCTCATTGCCATTGCCATTGCCACGGGCACCACTACCACCAACATCATCTCCACCAACTCCCCTACGAGTGTGCGTCATCTACAGATTTGCAACCACACGTAATTATTGATGATGTCAGAAAAATTATAGAGGAATTATATAATTATGCCAAACTAAATTTACTGGAGAGAATATAAATTCATACAATAAAACAGAGGCACAATAATTCATTTCCACAACCATACATCAACAATTATATTACTTAATGACATTCGCAATGCATCCTTTATATGCCAAATTGCTTGCCAACACAATGGGCATTCATTAAAAGTGCAACCACAACATGGGTTACAAGCAAGGTTTCAAGAGTACATCAAAGGGTACATCATGAGATCGAACTAAATTATGAGTTCCTTACATAAATGATCGAAGATAGAGAGCTAACACATCTAGCTAGATACTATAGCTAAGCTACTCCTCGGGTTGGTCGCTGTCGATGTCGGACACACCATCACCGTGGTCTTCCTCAAAAGGCTCGATCCCCTCCTCTTTAGGCTCATCCTCAGCATCCACCTCCATGCCATCGTCCTCAGCAATCAACACATTAGGATCTTTTCCACTACTGGAGCTAGAGGAAGAATTGGGTTCACCATGTTGTTGAGACGATGAACATCCAGTTGTAGCTCCTCAATCTGGCGTATGAGTTCCTGCTCTCTTTGATCAAACTCTATTGCCTGCCTAGCAGCCTAAAACACGGTCCAGATTCTAGCTGCCTCCTTAGTTTCAGCAAGGTGAATGACCTTGTTCCTCTTAGCATAGACATCATGTAACTCAGCCCTAGCTGCATCTCTTTCTGCAACAGCATTCACCAACCAAACCTGGTGAGCTTCTAAAGTTGTAATAGCATTATCAGTTTCCCATTGAGCCTCTTTAGATGCCCTTTGATGCCTACGCACATGCCCTCGCAGCTGACATTGTGCGGCCTGTGCTCGCTGGAGCTCTAGCATGCAGCTAATGTAGTTGTCTTGGCAGGAGTAGAACATCTTCAAGACGGCGAACATAGCACTCATAGCAGCACTAGAGCTCTTTGCTCGCTCATCACGGTCTCTTACTAGTGCATTGCTGCCTGGCTACATCCAAGCGGTCACTGATGGATCCACCCGGGGAAAGGTTTCAGTTGGACCATTGATAAGCTCTTCACCAAACTTCTGACAGATCTCACTCAGTGCCTCCAAAGCTACCACTTCGGCACCTTCCCACTGTGGATTGTCTGCATGGGCCAGAATGGTCATCCACACATCATACCACGACTGCCCCTCAACTGCCACTTCCCTCCAGAAGTAGCGGGTTGGCTCAGCATACCCAACTGAGTTTAGCACCCTCCACAGCAAGGTAGGAGTGCCAAACATAGCTAGGAATGTGTCACTGCAAGGCGGGGCTCCTGGTGCTACCATCTATAGCAAAGTGTGTAACTCTTGTGAGAGGATATCATACATGAGATGAAATTCAATGAATGGGGTAAGCAATTATAATTAAGGGAGGGATGCAACAATGTAAATGGATGAGTGAACATGATGCATGCACGTTCCATACGTCCTCATGAATCTTAGGAAAAATTTAAAATTCTAGTGACATACACGGTGGCATACATACGCTCTCTCAATATACGTAACTAATCGGGCTACATGTTTTGCTATTAGTGTACCTGCACAAGAATTTCATTTTAGTCCAACCCAACACTTATATATGCAAAAATGTAAATCTAGGCTCTAGGTTGCAACTAAATACTTCCATATATGTATACCCATACATATACTTCTGTATCAAAGCTACCCGATGACAATTTATTACCCACAATTAAATACGCACCATACACACATGCAAGCATGCATATACAGCCGAACCAAAACTAGCTCTCCCTGACCGCACGCTCACATCTTGCAATCATGCCACTCATCAACTTACCTTCTTACCTTGGCATAGAGGCAATTGATCCATATATTACCACTCAAGTGAATGGCATCCATAATATAGCACGCCGTATGGACGACAAAAGTAAAAACCCCCATGTTAGTACTTAATTAGTCACCTGATAGTCCTTAACTGGGCGTAAAGGATATGACCACTGGCATACTCTATATTCAAAAATTCAGATTTTTAACACACCTATATATAGCTATAAGTTGTCAAACTGATTTTATAAAACAAAACCTTTGTTTTAAATACCCATATTGAAACATCCTCAATTTTCCACGAAGGGAAAATCCACAAAATGAATTATAATATGATGAAACCAATAGTTTATTCCATCATATTATCATATATCAGTCGATATCACAGTCATACATCGTAAGATTTCAAGAATGCAAGATATTACATCACTGGAGAACACACCTATTTCAGAGTTAATCTAGCGAAGACTATCGAGTGAAGGCTCCTCCTTCACGGGTCATCATCAGAGTTGGCGTAGTGCAGCGTAGATTCCATCTCCGAACCAAACTTGAGCGTAGGCATGAGACCTTCTAATCCCTCTAACGTCAGCATCTCTGAGAAGCAGGAAAATCTGCACACCGCCAGATGTGTGCAGGCCATGGTCAGCACCAATGAGCTTTAGTGGAAAAGATAAAACAAGAGGATCTGGCGATCCTAATATGTGGCTGTGGTTTGCATCCTTAGCGCATGAGAAGCAAGTAACAGTAGTAATGTAATAATAATATCCAGTTTTTAACACATTCCCAGCCACACACATCCACATCCATCCATATCCATCAACCATCCCATCCCAACCATAACCACAGCACCATCTCCACATCTCATCTCACACACTCAGGTCGATAGACCGACTCCCTCTCGGCCTTGTCTCATCGGCCCACAACCCCTGGCTCACGGCCAGAAAATACCCCAACCCTGGAGGGAGAAAAGAAGGACTCATCTCCTATCTAGTTTAAGCAAAACCCAGGAAAGGTCCATAGCCGACCAGTCAGCATATGTATCGATCGATCAACCAAACACTCTGCAGAGGTTTTACATACCCACAAGATAGCCATCCTCGACGGTGCCCCGTCTAGGCAGATTCCGGCCGCTTGCTAGCCTAGAACGATGCCACCCTACCTCTCAGCCCTGGTACATCCCAAGTCTAGTCTGGGATGGCTGATACTGCGAGTCGTAGACAGAGCCGGGGCCCTCCGTGTGTCAAGAGCCAGGTCCACAAGGCCTCCTAAAGTCTCGGAAGGGTGTGGGGGCAACCGCACACCCCGTACCTCCTTGCACACGTTCGCCTAGCAGTAGTGGCATTGTTCTACTAAGTAGTCCGATCGTCCCGCACCATATAGGGAGAGTGGAATGTAAAGGATTCTCGGTGAGTCTGAGTACTAGTAAGTCCTTAGGGATCGACCAAGCCAGAATATCTCCATCAGGGTTTCCATTTTATGTGCGACCATAGCACCTCTTCCCCGGGCTCCACCTCTCCGAGGTTCACACCCAAGGACACCTCCAATTACCATTTACCCGCCATAGGTATTCCACATCCAAGTGTCTAGGTAGCACCACATGGCAAGACTCGCCCCAAGCTCGTCGTTATTCCAGCTCGGTCGACACAACCCTCACTCTCCACGCACCCAAGACACACGCAGCACGCTCACAGACCACCAAGTCCAGCACCCATAGCTAAACCATTCCCAGGGGGTTCACCACCAGCATCACATCCCCAATATAATGCGAAGTGGAGTTAATAATAAGTATAGTGGTGTAATATGCAAGCAAGCAGGTAAGTAAGCATATATGAGCGAGCGAATGCGCAAAGCAGGGTGACATAGTTGAGTGGGTTGCATCAGGGTAATAATGGCTCAGGTAGTAGCATGCATCAAAGTATTATCAAAGGAATAATTATAAGCGCTAGCAGTTCTAGATATTATGCAATGTCTAATAGGATTTTCTAAAAGAGGGTGCTTCCATGACACCTGCGATGTAGAGGTAGTAGTGGTACAATTCTCCATCTATTGGTGTTCAATCAGTGGGGTCGTCTCCTCCTGAGTCAACTCCAGTCCACAGTCCTTGTCGTCGTTCCCGTTCTCTTGATCCGATCGCTAGCTACTTCGCGAAGCGACATGCAAAGCTAGAGAACACACAACACTCAAAAACACGACAAGACACAAGAAGATCCAATAACACCAACGTCACACTAAAGGATTCACAGCTTAGCCCTCTTGGCGGTTGTCTGATTTCCTTGGGCCAATAAACACAAGTGATGGTTTGCTTATGCACAAGCTTATGCCATGGCCAAGCCAGTATGGCTTTACGATAAACGATTTAAGCCAGAGCTCATTCATAGCAAACATCATGGCTCACGTTCTTTCGATCCGGTGTCATTGACTTGATGGGGATTGGAAGTCGAGCCTCAAGAAGAATGATGGGGTTCGACTCTTATAGCCTTAACCCGCAAGTCACAATTGGACACGAGTAGCAAACAAGAATGATAACACTATTGTGACTTGGCTCCAATGTACTTCGGCTCGCCCGCTACGGTAGAAAGCGGTAGCGCAAAGAGATTGGACAGCAACGGGTTCTCTCGATTCTCACAACATAATACTGTCGGGAGCCGAGAAGAGAGTTGCTCGGCAAACAAAAGAAGCGGGGGTTAGCTAGGCACATCCATGTCATGTTCTCAGACACCTCTTCAGGAAAGATGGTTTTAGACGGTCGATTGGGTCGACACGCATGGGTCCGAGGTACAACATAGACTATAGCTTCGCTAGCTAAAAAAAGATAGTCCGGTCTTTGATCCAATCGCCATGGACAAGGCGGGATCGAACAGAGCGGGCTAATAGGGCAATAACAGCATAAAATGGAGGTCTACTCCTTTTGGCACACACGCCACGATAGAAGACAGGGCATTGGAAGGAGCGACAAACACCAAGTGCGCAGACCACTCGTAGGGTACCCGACCTAGGTGCACTGGCACTAAGATACCTCTCGGATTCGAAGCGGTGCGGTTGTCACCGCGAGAATCGGAGAAACGTGATGGTCAAACGGGGTACAAGCATACAAGGTCTTGAGCACGGAGAAGCAACCAAAAGCAAATGAGTGGCGTAGCTCCATGGTCATGGCGGGGTGAACTCGCGGCCACAAGCTATACCAACATGTGTTGGCATCCATCGTTCCACGATTGTTACCTCCTAGGTCATCTCCCATAGGCTAAGTCACAAAAGGCTCGATGTGAGCGGGTGATATCTGCATCGATATCGATGTCGATATCGAATCTATCGCGACCATGTTCAAGGGCCGAAGGCAGGAGCTAACACTCGTGGTACTATGAAGTCAACTAAAAAGCGAGGGGTCGAATTACACTCGGCATCACGGTCATGGAGAGACGGATCCCGCGATCATAACGTCCGAACGAGGTACGATCCCTCAGCTGGCTCGAAAGCTCGGCACACAGGCAACAACACCAACAACCAGCGATAAGAACCAAACACGACCGAAGACGCAACAACTCGACACGACTGAGGAGTAGCACATTCCATAGTTGGGGATAGGCAGACCTGCACAAGGGCATGGTGTAGATAGATATAGATAGATCAAGATCATGTATTGTAAGTGGACGAACGAGTATAAGAATGAGTGGGAAGGGGCTTTCGTCGGTGGTCGGAGATGTCACCGAGGTGGTCGGTGAGATCACCGTTGTGGTCGGAAGGCTGGCCGAGGTGGTCGAAGAGTTTTGCTAATGTGGTCGGAAAGGTCTTCATCGTGGTTGGTGAGATTGCCGAAGTGGTCTGAAAGGTTGCCGAAGTGGTCGGAGAGGTCATCATAGTGGTCGGTGAGATTGCCGAAGTCCCCGACGCTAGCGCGGTCTCATCTTCGGCATGACGTCAGCATGGCGTTATTAGAGCTAAACTGCGGCTGATAGGTGGGCCCTCGGTACTGGTCACTGACATGTGGGCATGGTCAACGGTCAATACGGGCCGGGCCCAAACTAGGCCGGTTGGGCCTGGATAGACGCGGCAGTAGGCAACGGAGCTCCGGTGGCGTGGTGCGGGGCAGCCACGCCGAAGGAAAAGCAAGGCGCGGCCTTCCTGCAAGGTGTATAACAAGGCACGAGGGCTGGTTTCAGGTACAAATGGCAATAGGAAGGGCAAAAGGCGAAAGCCTTGGCTCTAGGGGCTCACCGACGGTGGTCACGTGGCTGAGCTAGAACAGCGAGGCGGAGGTGCTGGGCGGGGGAGACCAGCAGCATGGCCTTGCTGTTCGCCAACAGAGGATGCAGCGAGGTCACAGTCTGGGAACAGGGGCACGTCGAGGTGCTGCTGCTGTGCGCCGAAACGTGGTGGTGAAGGCGTTCGCGGCTCTGGTTCCCGGCGTGCACGCGGCGCCGGCAAAGTCAAGGCAGAGCACGGCGACGAACGCATGTTGGTGGTGTGGCGCCCCCGGCTGGTGATGGAGAGGAAGCAAGGCCGGTGTCCGTGGGCTGCTGGTGGAGACGCGAAGGTCACACACATCGCAGGCCCTGGTCTAGGCCGTTGCGGAGGGGCTTGGCGAGGCTGGTGTAGGGGCACCCGGGCTTTGGCTTAGCATGACGCGAAAAGGACGGCGAGGAGCAGCTCTTGGGCGCGGCTCCGAGGGTGGCAGAGCACGACGATGCTGACGCGGAGCAGGTGCCGTTGCGGTGCAGTCCAGTGCCTGGTGGTGATTAGCTCGGGGTCAACGATGTCCTGAGCGGCGGTGTGCTCGCGTGGAGTGGCCCTGTGTGTCCGCGTTCGCGCGAACGCTGGGGCGGTAGAGGCACGGCTGGAGGCGTGGTGGCTTGGGGATGAGGCGGAGCACGATGGTGAGGTGGCAACAGCTCGGTGAGGAGCTTGCCACGGCGTCGAGGCAGAGCGCGACGTCAAGGCACGGGGATGGGCTCAGCTTTGGCGCCATGGTCGTCGGGTGGAGCAGAGGTGGTCAAGGGCCTCCGCGGCTACGCAGTAGGGCAGGGCAACAGCCAAGGGGAGGAGGAGTGGCACTGACACTTGGGGACTCCTGGTGCTTACCAAGGTCGAGGCAGACGGTGGCGACAAGGCAGTGTCCAGTCCACTGCCTTGCGTGTGCGCCACAGCAAGGATGGGGCAGGGCACAGGGCTCGTGCAAGGCCGTGCGGTGATGTGCATGCGCTTGCTAGCGTCTGGCCGCGAGGCCACCGTGCGTGGCCATGGTGGTCAGCTGGCTACGTGCACGATGCTACGCCGCGATGCTGTGTTCCATGGCATGAAGAGAAAGGATGCAGGACGCTCATGGTGGTCCGGCAAGGGCGAGCACGGGGAGCAGAGGGGTCAGCGGGGCTCACCGGGGGGCTTTGGGGCGGTAAGATAGCGGCGCAGCGATGAGGCGAGGCCGTGATGGGTCGAGGCCATGCAGGGAGAGCCACAACGCTGCTGTAGTCGTACGGGGTGGTGTCCTCGTTCCAGCGACTCCGGCGGCGGATGGCTCCGGCGTGCTCCAGTTCCTCTTCTTCCTTTTTCCCCTCTCTCTCTTGGCTCGGATGTTGGCGAATTGGAAGGCGCTGAGCGACGATGGGGTAGGAGGGGCCTAGGGCTCTGCGCTTGGGGCTCTTTATAGGGTGAACTCGGTCATGGGGTTCGGTGAACGGCGGATGGAGATTAAGGGGCAATCGGAGGGCCTCTAGCGAGGCTGTGCTAGGGTTCTAGGGCCGCGGTGTGATCATGGGCGCTTTGGTGCTCCCGAATTCACAGATTGTGGCTCGATAGGGAGGGGACAGGGGTGGTAGGTGGTGGCGTCATCCATGGCCATGGCCGTTGTGCGCCAGGCGAGCGCGAGGATGAACAGGGTTCTAGGTGCCGCGGTTCGGCGACATGGCAGCCAATCGATGCGTCCACGTGGTAGGTGGGCGAGGCAGACGGCAGAGAGGGCCGAGGCGCCCTGGGACTCTTCCCATGTGCTGGTGCTCGGCTTCCGTTAAAGCAGAGGAGGCGAGGGGGGACCAAGGGAGGAAGGGGTTGACGAGCGGGTCCCTCCTATCGGCGGCACAGGGCAAGGAAGCGAGAGGCAGGTGTGGGCGAGCTGGGCCGGCTGGCTGGCTGTGCGCGCGAGTAGGCCTGGCGGGGATGTTGGGCAGGCTTGGCCCGCGATCGCCAGGGAGTGCTGGGCCAAGCAGGCTGTGCGGGTGAGGATGCAAGCAGGCAGGCAGGTTGGAGAGCTGGGCCGTCCAGTGCTGGTCTTGGTCCAAAAGGAGGAGTGGCAAGCTGGGCAACGGTGCTACTGCTGTTGCTGCATGGGCCAGAAGCAGGGGGGTCATGTTGGGCTGGTGCGGTTGGTTGGACCGATCAGGCCAATATGGCCTTCACCTTTCTTTCCTATTTCCTTTACTCTTTTCTATTTCATATATTGCTTGATTAATTCCATAATCAAGTGTTTGTTTGCTAAACTAGATTAGCTTAGGTGTGGGCCCACTTGGGTAATATCCAAGGGTTACTAGGGTCTACTACGGGTCTCGAAATCCAATGCCAAGGGTTGTCTTTGATGGGCATTGATTTACAAGGAAGGTCGATTGACTTTATGAATTAGATCAAGGGATTCGAATGAGGTTAAAAAGCAAAAGAATGAATTGAGAAAGAGGAAAAAGGATTCATAAGATATTCTAGAAGGGATCAAAAGGATTTGCTATGGACTTGTGCTCTCCAACACGAAACACTAAACCAACAAAAGAACTCCGGCAACTCCTACAAGTAATTCTATATGCATGCAACAATTTATTTATAAATTGTTCTTTGTTTGACCTAGCATCTACATGCTTCACTCAATTGCAGGGAAAATTTCGTATTTTTGGCTTCTCCAAAAACCCGGGTTGTTACACATATGACTAGATTAGTGTTGAACCTTGCTCTGATACTAGCTGCAACAGAACCGTCTAATTTATAAGAGCATAAGTACAATAGCAATCACCGAAGCGATCATACTATCATACTTGACCTCATATAAACCTGGTAGTCCGATGAAATCATGAGGGATCTCAAACAAACTAACATACAAACCAAGATCATACATGATTCAACATAACCAATCACATGATACATCACAGTTCACAAATAGTTTACAATTTTCTCACATACATCGGAGTTCACATAGTTATTACAAACCAAGTTAAATAGCGGAAGCAAAGTAGTTTAACATCACACATAGTTCAAATACATGCTAGTGCTACAGTCATTCCAGCAAAAGTAGAATAGAGGAGATAAATTAGGTGTACCATGCCCCATGGTTTAGTCCTCATCCATGGCAGGATGAAGGCAGTTCTTACAGTACCCATGGTACATCATGTCATCTGCAACAAGAGGGAATAAGCCCTAAGTATGAGAATGTACTTCGCTAGACTTATCCGTCATAAACTAGAAATAACATGACACCAAGGAGTACGTAAGGCTTTATCGATGGAGTTAGCTTGACAACATTTTGCATAAAAGCTTAAGTAACATAACTTGGAGATTTAATATCTCTAGCATCAATTTGGATACCTATTCAATTAAGCATCTCTAGATTAGCACCTATACTAGAGCAATCACTTGATTAAGCTAACAAGCATTAGTAACCATATCCGCTTATAAGAATAATTTGAGAATCATCATAACCATCCAGTATCCATTAAGTTACTCTATGTTGCCGCTGCTCAGTCAAGTTCTCACTATCCGGGAGAGACGGCGATTCGAATTGATTCCTACCTAGCTAGGGAATTATTCCTAACACAAACCCATACTTCCCCCATCGGGATCACATCGGATAACCTTTGGTACAACTCAGGAACCAACTTCATGGGTCCTATCAGCGCTGCACCCTCAGAGATTCTACCAATCTACCAAGAAGATTGGGACTCGAACCGACCCTTGGACTTACGCCATTGGCTCTCCACATATCCTTACTACCTCTAGTGTGCGTACTTTCACTTATCGGGGCCTGACCTGAATTGAGCTACTCAGCTTCGTGGTCGGAATGACTTATCCGGCCAACTAAGTGCTAGGCATGTGTTAAACATGACATGAGGACATACAATGAATCGGTCCTTAACCGACACAGATAGGGATAAATAGGCACCAATACCTCCATGCCTTGTGCTTCTTTATCACGATCTCGCTCGGTCTCCTTTTTATTCATCAACACATGGTTATTTCCACGATAGTAATTATAGCCAACCATGATCAGTTATCTACCTATATGTTTCAGGTGATAGGAAATCACCTGAGTTCTACCATACTAAGCAAGAGTAAGCATCAATTCGATCCTAGACCTACCAAGGATTCAAGATATATTTAGCTGGACAAGGATAATATATGCAGCAAGTAGTTCCAATCAACTCTTATAACCTAATGCATCAAACATAAAGGACGCAAGTGATATTTGTAAAAACATAGGAGGCTTATAATGCTTTGGGGCTTGCCTTTCAAGACCAAAGAAGGTTGGTGGTTAGGATACTTAGGGAGATCTTCTATGTTGACTCCTCCTTTCGCCTGAACTTCCTGCTCCTGGGCTGCCTGCTCCTCCTCCTGATGCTCGGGTTTGAACTCGAGAAGCGTCACTCCTTTTGGGGAACCTATTGCATGCATATGCACAAATAAGTACCATGAATGCATAAGAGATGAGATGATATGATAAATTGTGCATGCATGAGCATAATTATCCACAAGTTGTATGATAAGTTCAACACTCATTGACCAAGTCGAGGTATAACTTTCTGCTAGTTGATTTTTACTAAGTAGGTGCATATCTCTCCTATAATACAAGAAACATACACTCACCAAGTTCTAGCAACCTAAAGTAAAGTTGTTCATCATCAGTAAGAGGCCTAGAACCTGTAGCTAACAACTAATCTCAATTAGCCTAAGCATCTACGCAAGCACCACATAAGACAAACAACTATAATTGACTTAGTCATTTCCTGCTGTAAACAACAACTCCATAATTTGGTTATATCCGGAGTTCTACTGAACCAAATACTATGATCTTGGACATTCTAGAAAGCTTATAAAACTTCCTACAACTTTAATTTAATCACCAAAAGGTGATTCAACAATTATCCTAGTCAAAATAGGTAAACTTCCCAGGTCTATCCAGAAATTTCCAGAGAATAAGCATTTCTGGAGACCAAATTCTAACAACTATAACTCTCCAACCATTTACCCTATTGCCATGAAAATTTGACATGAGCAAGATAAGTAAGTTATCTACCACTTTGTTATTGACAATATTCACAGCAAACACAGTTTTCTCATGCAATTTACTTCACAACCAAAACTCTCCAAGTAGTCACTAAAATTGAATTATTGAGCAATTAATACTTCACTGCATACAAGCAATCAAATTTGGGCACAATCAATGGTACCAACAGTTCATAGACATCATATACACACTAGAAAACATGATGGTCAAGCCCAAGTAATTTATTTAAATGCATTTATTAACTTATTTGGGCATTAAGGTGAAATAAGGAAAATATATCAAATTGCACCATAAATTCTGATAAAATTACAATAGCTTATATATGTCTCTAGTAGGCTACTGTATAAATTTCATAGCATTTGAACATGTACAATATCCTACACAAAAATGGCAAGCTAGCAGGGCTTAAAGTAGCATAAATAGGAAATCCTATTAAAAAGTGTCAAACAACAGAATTCATATTTTTCTTAGCTTCATCATAGCACAATAACACTGTAATAAATTTCAAGCTCATAGGATACATGTTTTTACCATGAAAAATAGCACAAGAATCTAGCATTTATTCAAGATAAATCACAAACTCCTATTTCAAGCAAGATCACTGTGCAACCAATATTTTTCCTAGGTAGTACATGACAAGACAATACCAACAAAATTGGAATCACATTTTTATCACTTTCCTAGCTCAAGTTATGCAGTTTACAAAATTGAAAACATTTAAAAAGCATTTATCTAACTACATTTTATTCTCCTAGAAACATACTAGAAATAGTGCATTTCATATTTTTATCAAATACTACACTTCATGAGGAATCCAACAAAATTTGGTTCACTCAATTTTGACACTACTAGCTCTAGATATGAATTTTTGAAGTTAGTAATCAATCCTGTGAAAAAAATAAGAAAATCATAACCAATACTCAGACTGATAGATGGGGTCCATGGTCAGCGGGACCCACCCGTCAGTGAACCCGAACAGAGGCAGTGATTGACCAGCCACTGCTCATTGATGGGGAAGCCACTGACGGTGAGGTCACCACTGCTGCACTCCCCGTGACCTCCCGTGCCCAGGGGTACCCTTGGTTTGGTCGGAGGTCCACCGGAGCATGCTCGCCGCGCGGCAATGGCAAACGGCGGAGGGTGTGCGGCGGTACGCCGACGGTCTCCAGCCACCATTGACTATGTTGACGAGCCCTATGGCTCCATAGTGCTTCAACGGAGCTAGTTAGGGTGGTTAGGGATCTAGCGATGCGACGGTGAGCTCTGCCCACGTGCGAGGCCGCGCGGTAGCGCACAGAGCATGGTGGCGCTCTCGGCGTTCTGGCTAGATGGCAGCGAGAGGTAGGTTTCCATCATGCTATTAGCTAGGGTTAGGTCTACTCTACCTATGGTGTGCCAGGGAGGAGGAAAGAGATAGGCCAGCTCAGCAGCGGTGAGCTTGCCTGTCATGGCGGCCGCGACGGGAGCAGCAGCGTGTTTCGGCCCAACCCGGTGGTAGCATCTAAAAAGGATGGTGGGTCTAGATCTTAGGACCTATGGCAAAGACTAGAGCATGGATAGAAGGAGTGGAGGTGCACGCATTGCGGCTGGCCACATCGAGCTTACGCTTGGCGGCACACCTCGGCCATGGCGAGCACAACGACTCAGAATACGGCCTTGCCTTAACTCAAGCGGTCAAATTGGTGGTTCGAGGTGGTAGAGTGGAGTAGGGCAATCCTACTAGCACAAGCAATTGGACACTAGAGCAGTGATGGCTGTGCGCGAGCCCGGTGAACTCATGGTGGCGATGGCGATGGTGGCGCTGCTGCTGGCTCTGCGTGCGCGGGTGAGAGAGAGGAGTGAGCGAGTGGGAATGGATCAGCACGGATGTGGCCCTCTTGCCCACGTGCTAGCCCAACCAGCTCAGCCATCACTGGCATATGGCCACCACGTGGCAGCCGTGGCGTTCGCGGCCATCAGAGCCCGATGAGGTGCCTGACAGTGCGACTTGAGGGTGATTTTGCGCTTAATCCACGACGAATTGGTGCAAGATGTTTAAGCAAACTTTGTAGAGCTATGTAAGGGCTACAAGATTGCTTTAGAAATCATCTTCTAATTCGCAATGGTTTGGAAGTTACATCATCTCAAAGTCAGATACATCAAAACTGTGAAACCAGTTTGACTTAGCAATTTTTCTAAGTCCCAAAACAACACTGTTTTTCCACCTTGTGAGCACCTTTTGACCATGCGAGCCACTGAATTAGCTCTTGACCCAAAAATAAAAGTTGTTACTATAGTCAAGTACTACAACCTTGCTTAAGGGTGCACTGCCATGCAAATACTCTATGCTATAGTTCAACTTAGGTCAAGCATACATCATGAAAATGGTAACTTACACTAAAACCATGACTTAGAGTCCAAATTGGTCCAAGTCATGAATACCAAAGTTGTTCCATATGACATTCTAAACATGTTCAAGGTACCCCTAAGGTCCCATAAGCATTTCATACAATGGTCACATATAAGTACTTCCTAGGTCAAACTAAGCATGTCATCACTTTGGAGCTTAATTTGGTAAGGTGATCCACATTAACATTGCTCCATTAGGCATCCTAAGTGTAGCTAAGGTGTTTTAGTGACCAAACATCACCACTTGCATTAGCCACACATGATCATAAAGCATGCATACAATGAAACATAGAAGAACAATAGTATGTTTCACATGTTTCATAGCAATGTTTCATATGAAAATGCTTATCCATGAATGAATGATGCTTATGCTCATGCAATGCAAGTGCAATTATGCAAGCCTAATAGCTAGGGTGTTACAGTCTTGTGAGATCACACCAACCGTGTTTGTGGTGTGGCCGCCACCTGTACCGAAGGGAACAAGGCCCACGGCGGTTCGGTCAAAAGCTTGATAGTGAAGACGGCGGGGAGCAGTCCAGGAGAGGCTTACCGGAAGGCACACCAGAGAGCCACTTGCATGTGGGGAAGGCTCAGGGCTATCCATAGATTTACCCGATTGGGAACTTGGCCCTTGCGAGGGATTCCTTGTGAGGGGCTCCAATGAGGACTAAGGGAAGCTTGCGCGTTTCTCGATACCTCGATAAAAATACCAGAGTCATCGACGGGAGTTTGCATACTCTACCTTACTCTTTAGCTTCCGCATTTACATTGCTTGCATCACTCCTTTTGTGGTAGAGATAGCAACACACTAGCAAAACCATAGTTGCACATTTAGAAAGTCTATCTTTTGCATAGGTTTTGCTAAGGCTAGAAGAAGTGGTCATAGTTTAGAGTTAGAGTTTAAGTTGCCTAATTCACCCCCCCTCTTAGGCGTCATGGTCCCCTTTCACATGCCAGGTAGGGGACAATCACACACTCCCATTTGTTGAGAAGAAAGCAAAGGCTCCTCACACTGTCGGTGAACTTGCTAGTGGAATGGCCCACGATGGCCACATCCGCCGCAAAAACTATGAGTTCATCAGCATCAAAAGGCCAGCACCCACGTTCACACCTGGCTACAACCCAAACCTCTACCATGGAGATCTAGAGCACATAGCCCACAGTAAACACACTCTCAGAACTACCTACGATGGCAGCATCCTAGAGTTCACCTACCTAGAGGGGCCATTACACTCGCTCACCACCGACCATGGCTAGGCCTCCTATTTAGGAGGCCAAAGGCCCATGGCTCATAATGAACTCGCCTAGGGATTGGCCTTAACCGCTCACATCCTCATGGGGAACCACGCGGTTAACCACACCAATGGGCCGATGCCCACGTCCACCCTCAATGGCGACCCAGACCTCCGTCCCATAGGTCTGGATCCCGTGGTCCATGGCGAACACACTATTAGAACTTCCCTTGGGGGCTGCATCCCGAAGTGTACCCATGTGAGGTGCCCAATGCCCTCTCTCATCACTAGTCATGGCTAGGACCTCCATCCATGAAGCCAGACGGTCATGGCTTATGGTGGCCTCACCCAAGGAACGGCCCACGGTGGCCACATCCTTTTAGGGAACCACGAGGTATTCCATACTAATGGTTCAACACTCATCGCCAACTTCTACCCTACCTAGGCCAACCGCATGGCATGCTTGGATCAGGCGATAAAACTACACCCCGAGCAATGTTTCCATCACCCATGGAACATGACACGCGCGGGTGCACACGAGCAGCAAAATGACCCATCGGCGCGTGACAACATCACGAGTGATCAGGTAGCCAACCGGCACCATGCCACACTAGGCCAAGCCCAGAACCTGGGTCCAACCCTGTATAATAGACAAGCTGGATGCCACATCCCTATAAACTGTCAGCCATCGCTCGGATGCACATGCATCCAAGGAAGCGGGTTCCCCGAGCAGACCGCAGGCCACGATGAGTGGATCAAACTATGTTGCACTCAAGCCAGCTCTATCAGCGATAGGTCACGACACCTCTCTATCAAGAGTAGAAACTACCCTAGAGGCAAGGACTCGGCAATAATGATGTCGTTGTGTCAGGAGGGCTTGAGCACCGAAACGCATGAGCTCCCCTAGCCAGAAGCTACACCAAGTTAGACGTGAAAAGGTCATTCTTGGGGGCTTGCGAGCCCTTTGGGGACATCAAGTAGGCAAGGACTGGCCTAAGGCAGCATGAGAAACCAATCCACACCAGCTATGACTGCTCAAAGTGGTAAAGAAGCATCCCCATTAGCTCGTGGCCTAGGGACTACAACGACTCCATCATGGGCAAACGCTTAGGGGCTCACAGCACCTCGGTCGGCAACCCTGTCATGAGCAGATGCTCAGGAGGTCACCATGACCCGAACAACAACAACCAGTTCCATGATAGCTTTCGGTACGTCGGTCAGCCACTTCCACTTTGACCTTAGCCTCTCTACCTAAGCACGTCCACATACACATATGAGCCTACCGACAACTACAAAAACTTAGGGCCGACCCGTAGAGCAAACCAGGTAGCACAAAAGCCCATGCAATGTGTCCTAGTAGCACTCAACCCCCGAATGACTCGATCTGACTCATGATCGTAGCAAGACATGACTCACTCGTGGGGGCTACACACATGGGAAAACTGCACACGACCCACGGCACAACACTATTTGCCATCACCTCAGCCACCGGTCTATTTTCAACACCTTCTGATTGCCTCACGCACCGTAATGAGCCGATGTCCCATGCCTTGATTTCTTGCAAGAATGAGTCTGAGAGGAGATGGGGAACTTGTTCAAACATGGCAAAAGGAGCGAAAGGAAAGAAGTCTCAGAATTTTGTCGCTCGGTAGCCTTCTTTTCACATCGTACTGGATCTATGACCTGCCCTCGATGCCTCACTGATCCTACACCTTCTGGCCCCATAGGTCAGCACCTAGGATTAAAACATGCACCTATAGGCACTGGGCTAGGGGGACAAAGAACATTCCAATTCGAATGAAAAGAAAAGCAAAAAGGCAATACAATGGCAAAACGAGTGTACCGACCTCACGCCACCCACACAAAATCCATAACACGTTCACCTCAACTAGGACACCCACACAACATAGGACCCTTACACATGGGTCATCACACACCGGAAGCCCAAAATCCAAGCAACTAACACTTCATTCCCGCTCCATGAGTGGTGACACCACTCACAACAAAGGTGTCGCCGCACAACCTCCCCAACACGCGGCCTAGGGCAACACTGAGGATGGCACTACCTTAGCATAGACACCTCAACAACACAATATGCCATTAGATCATGCATGATAGAGGACCACACGAATCTGAACTACCGGAACCCAACTAGGGCAAGGCTATGCTCCACACGGGAGCAAGGAAAAGAGGATGCCCATGCAACCCAAAGGAAAACAAAGAAGGGCGTGATGCTGCCGAACCTATCATACAAACATTTAGGATGCGCTAAGCCAAACCCCATGGGTCGATCCCTAGGCAGGGCTATGTGGCCACGCCATTCGAGCGACCAGACCAACGACGGTCATGGATAGACGGCAGCACATAGAAGAATCAAATTTTGGGATACAAAGTGAAAGAAACATCTTTACTAAAAAATTCTTCAAGAACCCCAGGCACACCATAGGGCTCTTAGCCATCACCGTGGATGATCTCCTCTACATCCACGGTAGTGACAACAACACTCATGGTAGCGGTGAAACCATTAACCAACTTAGCTTGCTCTTCCTATCGAGCGTGCTCTGAGAACCCAGGCACCAACCGATGGAGGTTCACTCCGGTCTGTAGTTGCATGGCAGCAAGGGCAACGCCTACATCTTGCTGTATCCCTTCCACCACCACCCGTTCATGATCCTCTACTGCGATGAAACCCCAGAGGTGAGCCGCCACCTCCTCATGGCAAGAAATCGCCAGCTACTCCTCCAATGCTGGCAATAAGACAACAAGAAGATCAGCGGCTGTAGACATCCATCCGAGCATCAAGATGAAGGAGACCGTTACCTACGATGCGGGTATGGGCAATAGCGGTCGCCGCTGGTGCAATGGCAAACTCACCCTCCAAGGCGTCGAGAGCAACCTTAGCAGCATCAAGGTCAAGCTCTAGCCGCCTCGCCTTGTGGGCGACTGTGGAAAACTACCGATGACGCATGTTCACCTCACGGATGAGGCTGTGAAACTATCGATGACCACAGACCTCAGAGATGCAGTGGTGGACCACTAGCCTCTGGCGACCCCCCTATGGATGCTCATCGCAATCCATCAACTCAAAGGGGAAGGGAAGCTACGAGCACCTAAAAGCAAGAAGGAAGGAGCAGTAGGGCAAACACTGAAGAGCAGATGATTCCCTCCGCCATACCAGTTCTCCCGATTTATAGCCACAATAACCGGCCATAGAGGATAACTCAAGCACGTGCATATTCACCTTCATTTACTAACCATCTTGGAAACCACATAGAGTAGGTGAAGCGATTGGAGGAAAGGCAAAGTGGCGGTTACCCATGCAGCAGCACGAACCAAGTAAGCTTTGCATTCCCCCACTTTGTCCATATCGGTTCAATTCACGCGCCCGTATTCCATGGGGCATGACCCCACACAAATAGGCGCCATTATGCCACAATATGACTAGGAGGCCGACCGCCCCCTGAGATCGTGTGCCGAGCAACCCACCGCGACCACGACCTTGTGTCGTTCTTAGGAAACCCTCTATCAGGCCGGTCCTTAGAAGGGCTCGAGGCCACAAAAGGGATAGGGGCAGGGAGGAAATGGGCCCCTGCGGCTCTAATCATTGGTGCGAAGCCACATGACCATCTCTCCCTATGTTTGAGTCATCCACTTCAAAGTCTCCTGGGTTGACCCCCTCTGGGGGAGGAATCATGCCCTCTGGCCGCTGTAGAGGCGGTTGGGGACCAATGGGATTGATAGTTGATTATTTATGGGACGTCTTGCATGAGGCACAGCCAAACTCCATGTTGATTGGGGAGGATATTGGGTCCCACTTGGATTACCCAGAGACCCCGATGAGGCGCACCGCTCCGATCGTGTGGTTACGGTGGACATGCCTCTCCCCACGTGGGGCGAAACCAAACCCACCCATAACTAGCTAACACGACCCCCTGGGGGCAGCAAGGACACCGGGGAAAATGGAGTTGGGTCCCCATGACCCCAAAAGAAGTCAGGGCCAAGCCACGACTAAATTCTCCTAGCATCCCAAGGTCTTGGACCTAAAGCCTGCTCTGATGACTCATGAACTATCAAAGGACCACGACCTCTCCGAGAGAGATCAACGAAGCAAGAAGACAGGGTGACGCACAATGTAGAACCCAAAGCATGATCTCGGCTCAATCATGTGGAAGAAACAGAAGGTCCAAGACCTCTGAGCCAATGCATGACCTAAAAATCCTCGCGACTGTGCGAAAAAGAGGTCGAGGGGATGATCCCTCGCATCAAATAATTCTTTAGGCAACCCTGGGTAGAGGCGCAAGCCCAACCACAGAGACTAAGGGATCACCACAAGGGGAGCCTAAACCTCAGGGGAAAACCTCTCCCCACTGAGCACCCTCTAATACAAGAATAGACACACTGCCCATAGGGTGCTAAGACCAAGTATCTTTGCGATGGCTATACCATGGAGAAGTCCGAAGGAAAATTCCACGGGCCCAAGGAGGAGCGAGGAACCCCTCGTCAGCCTTCTTGCCACACCACAACCTCTGGACCAGGGCGCA
The DNA here is from genome assembly GCF_019320115.1 of Miscanthus floridulus. Taxonomy (NCBI): domain Eukaryota; kingdom Viridiplantae; phylum Streptophyta; class Magnoliopsida; order Poales; family Poaceae; genus Miscanthus; species Miscanthus floridulus. The sequence goes on along the minus strand of NC_089589.1, from coordinate 55,622,728 downwards.
TAAGGGAGGATAGGGTCACTAGGCCCAGATACCAACACCATCAGGCTCCAAGAAATAGGAGGGAAATGATGAGGCACCCTCGGTTTTCTAGAGAAGCTAATCGTGGCCACTAGGACCAATGGTTCAGCAAACCAAAACCTAGAGAGTCTAGAGACTGCTGAAACCACTGGGCCTAGAAAGTGGTTCGAGCACCTCCTTAGCCTCCTCCTACTCGCAACATCCCTCCAAGTGCCTGCTACTGGAAAGGGCAACCATCTCTCCCTCATCTTCTCTGTCTACGAAAAGGGGGAGCTATTCATATTCACGGCCATGGATGATTCAAATGGCAAGAAGGCCTCTATTTATAATCCCAAAGGTGGACCAAAATGGCTTGGGACCCCCACGCCGCGTGGCGCACCATGGAGGGCCATAGCCAAGGTCAGAGTCCCACGTAAGGGCAAAGAAGTCTATGCCTTCCATAAGAGGAGCCATAATAGGGGTCGACGAGATCACACGACTCCAAAGGGTCACGAACTCCAAAACATGGCACACTGACATGGCAGGGCTCATTGATCGAGAATCACATCATCTGGATGCCTTGGCGAGATGGGACACAACATCCACCTGCCTCATTGAATACACCAGCCCGTAAGGGGTCGAGCAACGAAGCTTGAAAAGGCCACAACTATGAACTCGCGCTCCAACGCACACATGCACCAGTGCTTTCACGACCACTTCATGATCGCAAATTACTCAGGGGCTACAGTTGGGGTTGTAACCTAGGGGTATCTCAAGGCACCGATTAGTTAGTAGGCCATACGGCCCGCAACACAATGGCTAACAAAGGCCCGAACGACCGAGGCCCAGCGAAAGCCAAGCAGAGCTGGCAAGGCACCAAGCCTGGGGTCATCCCTGACCCCTTCCATCCACCTTAGCACATAGCACTCGCAAGACGCATGACCTCTCCGCGTCATGACCCCTGGGAGGGAAGAGGGGACATCATGCGTAGGTAGGCGTGCCTGCTCTAATAAGAGCAAGCATGCTGCACTGACCCCATAAGGACCAAGGGGACGGTAGTCACCTTGGCCCAGTCAGATACCATCCCTGTGCCATGCCACACCGATGAGACAACTCCGCACCACGGTGGCAACGGATACTGCACCCACCATCCAAATACGAAATGATTAGATGCTTGTATGATCCCACCCACTATGGGATGGGGATCCACGACAAGGGGCATGATGAAAAGGCCATCCAGACCTACAAAGTGCCCTAACCTCGATGATCGGGGTCGTGGCCCTCGCCCCACAAAGCGACCAAGCGATCGACGACCTAGGGCAGCTACCTACTTTGGGTACGATGACCCTAGGAACTAGGAGACGATGATGAAGGCCATGACGAATACTGTGTTGCACAGGATAGCTGATGAAAAGCCAATGAGGCTATAGTGCCACCACGGCCGGCATAATAATGCCACGTCACATCCTGCAACAACGAGCCTAGAAGACCATGACAATAGCCATGACCAAATGTGTACCAGAAGATAGCTTGTAGGCCAAGTTAGCTAGGCCCTCCCTTAGGCTCTCGACCCTTTGGTCGGGACAACCTACTCTTTGTATAAGCCCTGGCCCCAAACTCTATATAAGGGCAGCCAGGGCATCCATCTCGGGGATGATATTCACATCCTCTACCATTCCATTCATTCACAATTGTAGTAGGGCTCCTAGAGCTTCTCTTCGGGTAGCCCTTCGCCTAGCATAGGTCCTTCCATCTCTTCCACCCTTCTTGCACCCTCCCATTGTAAGAACTTCAAAGCATTCAAGCGAGGAGCACACACTCAATCATCTCTGAGACTAGACATAGGGCTCCGACCTGAACTAGTATAAATCCTCATGTCTATTGGATGCTACCATCATCTTCCTAGAGCAGCACGGTATTCATATAAATTTACTAGTCCAGTTTACAAATCACCAACATATAGCAAGAGAGGAACAATGGGCCGGCCGTGCGGGAGGTGGCGGCGGCTGACCGGCCTTATTAGGGCTTCAGTCCAGATCAAGGGTCCAGATTCAATACACACTAATGGACGGCATAGATTTCGAGCATCCACCATCACCATATGAAGGTCCTGGTGGTTGTAACACTACTGTATCGCACTGACATTGACTTTAGCTCACCAACGCGCCCATTCAAATAATGGTTGTTCATCATCGATTCATACAGTAATTCGACGGTGATAACCTGATCACCGCCAGATCTTACTATAGCACACACGTCCATCATGGCACCGATGGTAAAAAAATGTTATCTCTGACGAGTTCATTGGGCGGTGAACATAGGATGAGCAGCCAGCGGTGAAAACCCTTCTACCGCTGGACCAGCGGACGACGTGGCGACGAAGGGCGAGATTCTGTTCACTGTCGAATCATACACCGAGTGAGCGTTGAAAGCATGCATCGCCGCTGGTTATTCAGCCAGGAAGGGGCCCATAGGTCATAAGCCAGCGGTCATATGTATCACCGCCAGTTATCTCAAAATCGTTGGTGAAGGTGCTGGCGGTGAATTAACTTTCTGTAGTAGCACGTGACCGTGAGCATGGCTGATATACTAGTTTTACACTGTGCAGAGGTTGTACACTTTCACCATGAGCTGTGATTTACCCTTTCACCCAAGGTGATCAGCCTCTTGACCCACTACTAAGGAAGGTTGGCAGGGTTCACTATGAAGTCTTTCAAAGGTTCATCTAACAAGTTAGGGCCGCTAGGTTTCCAATCGGCAAGAAGATGTAGAGCTCCCCTTCCAGATGGCACATTCTGCGGCAGTCTATACACATAAGGACAGAGGCCGCACTATACCCGACTTGGCAAGCCCCTTTTGCGCCCTTTTGGGAAACCACTAACAAGCTAGAAAAGGTCCTCATACTTAACTAAAGCCAGATCCATATAGCACTCATGGTTGTACTGTAAGTGCTAGATTTTGCTCACAGATAAGTCCTTAGGGATTCCATGCTGCTAAAAAGCACACTTTAAACATCATTGCATATGCCATTAGTCATTATTAAGGAGCTTTCATCTTTAAGTAGAGCAACTAGCAAAACTACCCATGTGCATGAACCATAGGTATCAAGGATCAAGATAACAAATACTAGGAATATCCTTAAGGTCTATTCATATTCGACACATGCAGCATGAATATAGTGACATTATAGTTATTAGGTGTCAAGGAGAGCCTCATATTATACATGCATTAACACTTCCTCAAGCTTCCTCATACTTTTCTTCTTATCATCACCTTTGGTCTTTAGAGCTCACAAGCAGTTCTCGTTCTACTCGCAGCAAGCGCCACACAAAGGTAATCATACAAGCAACAAATAAAAGCAACTAAGAACAGTACACCACATAGGGTAAAACATCGTCAGAGAGCTGTTGGTATTTATTAATGACACTTGTAATTTAGGAAGAGTATATATATGAGAAATTCTGCAAGCGCACAGATATACCATTGTAGCACTTCACCTAATAGTATTCCAGGTATCATTATTTATATTTTTACCACAGGGAGGAGCGGTGGCTAGAGATATTAATGAATACTTATGATGAGATCATTAACTAAACACTTACTATAAACAGGGGGTAAGACAAATGATATATATAATAAGTATAGGGCAATAATGATAATCCAAAGATAGAAATAGATTCTCATAAATGTAGTATAGCTAGACTAGGTGATAAAATAAGAGAAAGATTCCTAAGTCATTCCTATATACTAAGTCTTTTGTACACCCAAGTATATATACTTTCATCTATAGCATAATTAACTCTTCATCTACACATAAGGAACATTACTAAGTGAAATCAAGAACAGAGCTTGACTTCCTTCGCAATTAGGTCCTACTTGTCCTACAGACGGGGAGTGGACTACAAAGGACTCAATGAGAATGTCACACTCACGATCTACCATATGGCCTAGAATGTAGGGTGCATCCGCAATGGTGTAAGATTGATCCTTAGAGGCGGTGGAGAACTGATGTTGAAGCGGAGGCTAACAGGTAGGGCCCATAGGTCGGGCGGCCTGCAAGTGAGACCGGCCAAACCCACCCTGTCATGACTTGCTGCGGGCCACGGTGGTTTGCTTTCTAGAGTGTTCTAGAGTCTTCCTAAATCAGTTTAGTTGCGGCTAAATGTCACTTAATCTAACGATTGGGTCCTCCTTGCTTAATTTCTGAATAAACCCTGCTAAAAACATAGATTCACCAAAACTCATGGTGTTTATCAGTTTAAACCTCTAAACCTATGTTGGTTATCATTTTCATGCATTTATACAAGTTATAGTGACTGTTTATGATGAGTGTTAACTACCGTCAACAAACTCTCCCAAGCTTAACCTTTGTTCGTCCTTGAGCAATGCTAAACTCAGCAATGGATTAGGAGTTGCTACAATATTTTCACTCCTCAAAAGTACACATGCATTCAAACAAAAATTCTCCTCCGGATTAGAATAAACTAATCTGACTTTCAAACTTACCCATATTACCTTCAACCATGGGGCTTCTTAGCCTTCACTTGGGTCTTGAGCAATTGAAAGACAGAATGTTCAAGTCAAGCACTATGTCTCAACTTCTTTATTCAACCATTATTCTAGAGTTTTTGTAAGTTTTCAAAATAAAACTCAGAAATTCCAATGTATGACACTCTCAAATCTCTCAGTATATGTGTTATTTGTGGATCCTCACTAAGGCAATAGTGATGTTATGCCTTTCTCTTCCTACAACTAATGCTTATGTGAAGCTCATAGGAGTGCATATAGCATGAAAGAACATACTTGTAATACATATATTGTAAAGTCAAACCTCGGATCCACGAAGAGTTGAGTCATACAATCAAATCAAGATGTGCATGTGTGTGGATACATGGTGGATATATATAGTGGCTAACCTAATTCTACTATGCTCCTTGAAAACTTATCTCTCTTTTGAAACTTGGAAATACTTTTGCAAGAAAATATGGTCATTTCTCTTTTTTCAGGTGGACATCTAAGTACCCATTGTTTTAGATATCTCAAACACTTGTCCATTTTTTCCAACTCTTTTTTTAGATATGAATAACTTTTGCATAGCCCATGCCTCTTCTCTTCAACAAACTTTTGAGAGATAGCAACAAGAACTTGGAGCATTTATTTGGTGGATGGAAAACCTACCAAACTTATTTTTGTATTCACTCTAGTATAGGAGTAAAACATTTTTGAGTGGACCTAAATGGAATGGCATATTTTTGTACCTACCCTCAGTGTAGGTGTAGTGATCTTGATTTTAAGAGCACGACAAACCTCTCATAAGGGTCAACAAAGCTTAACCAAACTCAATGCAATTACAAGCAGCATATAAGAGTGGGAGTTTTCCTAGCCTAAAATAACATGTATGACTTTGATGGGAATTCAAGCTTTGTCATACAGGAACTCATCATGTAGCATTTTTATGTTTTTTAAAAGATAAATCTCTAGAATTTTAGTATCACTTTGAACAAGATAAATAGCAGCTCAAACCTTTCTCATATCATATTCGTTAATTAACTAGACTTAGATCAAGCATATGCTACCCACGAGTTTCAGGTTTAGAGTAAATTCTTATATCAAAACAATCTTATCCAAAACTCGGGAGAATTCAAGGCTGAGAACTAGGTACTTAAAAGAAATTACAACAGAGCAACTATTCATCATTTCCACTATAAGAGATCTTAGAGAGTTCCTTTCTATTTTATTCGGCTCTTAAAAACAGAAACTAAAGCAAACTTTATACACACTCTTTATATTTTGTTTTCATTTTTTAGATCACGCATTACTAATATATATATCTAACACAAAGATAAATTTTTATTTTATTTTTTAGTTATGCATTTTTTTTAAATAATAAAACACAAGGAAAAGAAATACTTACCTGGATAAGTGGGGGATGCCCTTCCCCCAAGCTGGTTGTTGTCGTGGTTGCCTATTGAGGTGGCCGAATGTGGAAATTCTGGAACAAAAGGTCCTAGTTCTGGTTCTGTTGTTGCTATTGCTGATGGACATCGGCAATCACGTTCCCCATCATCGCCTGCCATTGTGAGTGTTCGTGTACTGTACTTTGTATGGCAGCGTTCGTCTCTTCAATGGTTGCTAGTCTGTTGTTGAAGCGTTGATAGGACATTTGTTGATCATGATACCCCCAGCAAGAGTAGGAAATTCGTCCTCCCTGATACTCAATTGAGGTTTCTTGACAAGTCTGCTACTGGTAGTTGTGGTAGTTCCTATCTTTCCACTGCGTACTTGGAGCTTGCTGCCAAGAGCCTTCAGATTGGTGAGGTGATGGTTGGTCCCAACCAACATGTTCGGTCTGGAACCCATGGGAAGTTCCCGCTTGGTCCCAGGCTACATAGCCGATGTAGGCTGGTCCTTCAGGTATCGGGTCAGTGCCATAGTAGTGAGGCCGAGGTGCATGAGACAGTCTTGCGGATGCACACCTGCGAGGTGCCGCATCCTTTGCCTACAAATCAAAAGTGAAAGAGTTCACAATATATAAACTGAGATTCTGGTTGGGTAACGGAATCTCAGTTGAATAACCACAATACATCATGACAATCCTTCCATCCTATCTCTTTTTAAGCAGTTGGGCTTGACGAAAATATTTCAAATTGATGTACAAGCGCTCCTCATCAATAAAAGAAATCAAAGCATTATTCAACAGACCCAAATTTTGGGCAATTCGAGTGACCAAAGAGGTACACTCGACATCACCTATGAGAGTGAAAACTTCCAACCATTGGTGCATCATAAATTTAATGGGAAAACCTTTCTCCTTTTTACCATGGCATAAAGCAACTTAAGATCGTCTATTCTCACAGTGCGCGTATCAGGTCTAGGAAACATGGTAAATCCTAGCCATTTATGCATGAAATGAAGTGTGGGATGTTGAATGTCATTGGTACGGGGATGATAAAATTCATTATGCCCCAAGATTTCCTTCTAGAATTTTAGTTTATCAAAGTCTTGCAAAGCATGGTCTACATCAACTACACATTGTGAATTAAACCCTAGGAGCAAACTTAGATCCTTCCAGGGAGAAGAATACTCTTTCCTGAAAACTCTAAATTTGACCCCAGTGTTGGTGATTTGTAGTGTGAATAAAAATTCCAACGTCAAAAGTCTAGACCCATGATCAGCAATATTCCAGAAGCTATCCCAACCAACAACATGGAAAATGAAATCGATCTCGACGTCCATACCTGTTCCTTGCACTAGGAGAGGATCATACACAGTTGTGTGTTCTTGAAATCTTCCTTCTCTGTCTTGGATTGCCAGCAGATATGTGATTCTTCCAGTAGGACATTGTTCATAGATGATGACGATTGTGGTGGTGCTCTGGCTCCAGGGGATGGAACATCTACCTGTATGTCGAAGCTCGCCCTAGAGGATGAACTCCACAATGAGCGGGATGACTGCGAACGGGTAGCCTTCCCCATGAAAGCCTTCCACATCCTGCAAAAATGACAAAACAACAAAAAAACTCATGGAACGGGTTCAGAAATAAAATAATCAGCGGTTAGCCATCCAAGAGTTAGTCGTCTAGGGGTTAGTTGTTCTGATCACTTATAATTTCTCTAAGAAAGATTTTAGCAGAATTTCTACCCTTAATATTTTTGGTTTTTCCTGATTTCTGCAACACGTTAGCTAATGGGATTACTAAACTACAGAGATGATTTTGAAATTTGGAGGCAGAGTGCGGGATTGTGGTTGAGTGTGAAACAGAGAGCAGTCAGGAGCCCCCAATTTATAAAGGGGCTCTTGCGTTTGTACCCTTGTTTTGTATCGAAATTGTGATTTTGCCCCTATTTTTTTGACTTTGTGAATTTACCCCTACTGTGCCATTCACGAAGCACCAGTTTGCCCCTGCTCCATCATCCACCCTAACGGTGTTAAACTTTGTACAAAAGGACCTGAATGCCCATGCAATTTTGCCCCTGTTTGTTATGCCTAATTGTGATTTTACCCTGATTTGGAATTAGACTTTTTTATTGTATGCTGACAATTGATTAAATTTGGTCAAACATATTTGGCACAACGTGCAATTATTTCAACTCAGATTTAATATTGATAAATATTCAAAATCTTGGCAGCACCTTTGCTATATTTTTGGCCCTGAGTTTGGAGCCCCAATGAACATAAACCTTGCTGTATGGAGGTCTAGAAGCAAAACTCATGTTGTATAGGTTGTAGTACCACAGCTTGCATCTGGAGTCATACACATACGCGACATAGTAGCATTTGCTGAGACAGGCTTGCTTACAATCTTCATCACTTCCTGCTAAATCATTCTGAGAATCATAAGGGAGCCCCTACAGCTTGTCCAGCAGGATAAAAGAGTCATCATGTTCAGTCTAGCCATTCATCTCACAGCTCAATGGAAGAGATCTTGGTCTCGAGCAACTAGTAGCAAAGGATCCGAGGCTCCACTTAGTTGGATAGGAAGGCTCAAATCCATCGATGCAATTACATCTGCCATTGCTTGTGCAAGCACCGAAATTGCCACAGAAGAAGCCACTGGATTTGCAATCTAAAGAGAAGGTCCAACGAGCTACCCAGCCACTGCTATTTGCCACTACAGAATCCTTTGACCACCGCATCAAGCTGACTTGCCCCAGGTGGAACTGCAAGAACTCGGTCAGATTAGGATTGTCCGGAGGATTCAGCACCAATGAGCTACCATTGTCTGGTCATGTCACCATCCAATCCAGGAAGGTGCCCAGGCTGGGATGCCCATCGGTGGTGAGCACGAACCCATTCCTCCTGCTCCGGTCGACGTTGACGCTGCCATTGTGCGAGTAATCCTTGTACATCAACGAGATGTTGGCCCCCATGTCGCCGGCGAGCCCAAGCCTAGAGCCGGGGAGCAGCGAGTCGTTGGGGGAATTGAAGCTCTGCCATAGGACCCACGAGGCGTTGGTCTGGTCCCTCACCACCAGGTTGCCATTGCCGAGGAGCACCGCGGCGGCGGCGGGCGGCGGGGCGCCCGGCGTTTCCCCAGCTATGGGCGAACACCAAAAGGTAGACCTAGCCTCTGTGATGCACACGCTATCGGCGAAGACCTCCAGCGCGGCGGCGGAGAGGCCAGAGATGATGACCCTATCCCCAACCCAGAACATGGGGCTGGTGCTCGGCATCCTCTTGAAGTGGATGCCCAGGAAGTGGTGGATGCCGGTGCCCGGGGCGAAGAATCCCAGCTCAAAGTTGCCATTCTTGGACACTAGTGTCTGGTTCCCGAAGATGCCCGCACCAGGGAGGATGATGTTCGTCGCCAAAGCAGCGATGGCCAGCAGGAGGAAGAAGACGAGGAAGGTGGGTGGCGTGCACCCGCGAGGCCCCAACGCAGCGGGCACGAGCCAGGGGGAGGGGCCAGGGCAGAGCCCACCGTAGGCCACGCGGCGCCCCAGCCACTACGGGCGCAAGCCTAGGGAGGAGCGAGGCGGAGTGAGGATGAGCTGCGCCGCCGCCAGTACTCGCGCCGCCGCTGGTACTCCCCAAACCCTAACACGCGAGCTGCGCCGCCGGAGTGTGGCGGAGGGAGGAGGAGGAGACGCGCCGGGGGGAGCAGGAAGGAGGGAGGATGAGCCACGCCGGGGGGAGCAGGAAGGAGGGAGGAGCTGCACCGCCGCCGGTAGCTACGTCACTACCAGGTCACGAAACCATCTGCGAGCTACGATTTCTCGTCGGAAACGGGTCGAGCGAACGGGTGAGAAAGGAGAAAGGACTAAGGGGTATCATTGTCTTTTCACATACGTGTCTTTTCTTTTTCTTTTTTTACCATTTAATCCTAGCTTTTTAGACGGTGTTACAAAGCAGGGGTAGACGGGAGCTTCGTTTGAAAAAAGCGAGGGTAAAATCACAAAGTTAAAAAAAGAGGGGCAAAATCACAATTGAAGTATTGGACAAGGGCAAGAACACCATTCTCCCATTTATAAATGGCGGCAGCAGCAGGCCGACCGGCCTAGTGGTGGGGCCGGTTGGCCCCTTCTCAGGCCCACTTAGGTCATTTCTTCACCCACCTATGTCTTGCTTCGAAGCTAAGCAAGCTTAATGCTCTGTCGGTGCAGATGCATCAAATTGGATGGTGGAGAGAGCATGAGGTGATGGTGGTGGATCCTAGGTGTCTGTGGGTTTTTATACCTATATTTCTTCTGTATACATATGTATATATTTTGTGCAGAAAATATTTTATGATACTATGAAATATATCTACATGTATGCATGGTATTTTGATTTTTACGCCTCCATGGTAAATATTCTTGCGGGTTTTTACACACCATAAAAATAGTTCACATGAGCTTAAAGATTTTATAATGCAGTGATGAAATTTTTATTTTATTTTCTAATACAAGTGTTGGAAAGTAAATTTGCCAAAGTAAAAATAATTTATGCAAAGTAAAAAGTAAATATGGATAACTACCAATTTTATCTCCTAGCGAGGGTTCAGAATTTTAAGTCCACCGAACCGTACTTCTCTAGTTCATTGATCGGGTGCATCAATCGGTCTCGGAGATGGAGACCTTGATGGTTGCATTTGCTTCTTGCACCACACCAATTAAGAGCATTGTTCTGGTCTTGGCTTGAAGGCAAATCACTCTTCCTTCCCATTAGTATGGAATCAGATTTCTCCAGGTCTGACATCAATGTGTGTATTTGTGGTGCTTAAGAAGGGCCTCCCAAGAATGAGGAGCATCTTTATGTCCTCCTGCATATCAAGCACCACAAATTGACTAGTACAAAGAAATTTCTTATTTTACTAGGATATTCTCGGCGATTGGTGCAGGGTAGCGGACTGATTGGTCAGCTAGTTGTAGGCACATTGATGTTGGGGTGAGTGTTGAATAGTTGAGCTTGTCAAAGATGGCTTTGGTCATGACACTAACCCTAGCACCAAGGTCACATAGTGCATGCTCAAAGTTCTGGTTTCCGATCAAAGAAACAATAGTGGGGCATCCTGGATCCTTCTTCTTTACGGATGATGTGTTTAGGATTGCCGCACTACACTCCTCCGTTAACTTGATTACTTCAGTCATGGGTAGTGGTCTCTTGTTATTCAGAATGTCTTTGTGATATTTCGCATAGTTAGGTACCTATATGGCATCTAACAGAGGGATATTGATATATAACTTTTGAATTACCTCCACAAACTTACCAAACTGCTCATCCACCTTGGCTTTTTTATTTCTGTGTGAAAACGGTAGGAGGTTGGTGTCATGAAAATCTTGTTGCATTTCCTATTCTTGTGGCTCAACTTATTCAGCTTCATTGTTCTTCTTCTCTTGCTACACTGCTGGTGTCTTACCAGTCCTTGTTGGATATGGAGGATCACGAATAGATTTGCCACCTCTTGTGGTTATGGCATTGACCTTTTCAAAGTTAGTTGAAAAAGGCAGAGCAGTGGCCAGCTGAGCTATTTGTAATTCTATCTTTTTATTATAACTAAGTTGGTCTTTTATAGTAGAAGAAAAACTATCCATTTTAGTGTTTATATTTTGTAATACCTTATCATTAAAAGCAAGCTTTTTGGAAATATTCCCATTAATCTTAGACTGTTCTAAGATTAAATCTCTCAAGGATGGCTAATTAGAATTAGAGGAATTATAGTAATTGCCTGGGTACTTACCTTGATAGTTTGATCGTTGTTATTGTTGACTCCATCCTTATCTTTGTTGTTGTGAACCAAAATTATTGATGATGTAGTTTACATCCTGTTGTGTCTCTAGGCAGTTACTCTCTGAGTGCCCTCTGGTTCGATAGATGTTACAAAAGGTATACAAGTCATAAGTGTCATGGATGGCTTGTTGATCCATTTTGTAATTGGCTCGCTATTCGAGCCACTTTAGCAATACTTCCATCTTGGTTGATAGTGCACACACCTATTCATTGGCTTCTTCATTTTTCCTGTAATGTTGAATGTTGCCTTGAGACCAGCCTTGATTAGAGGCTATCTTTCCCATGAGAGCTTCTGCTTTTCTAAGGGTTAGTGACATAAATGCTCCTCCAATAGTAGTACCGAGTTGTTCATGAGCTTTCTTAGTTAATCCATGGTAGAAATCTTGCATGAGCAACCAATCTTCCATTCCATGATGAGGACAATCTGAAATATATTCTTAGAAATGTTCCCATGCCTAGTTTCACCTTTCTGTTGCTGCAAGTTGGAGATTTTTCCACTTAAGGAATTGGTCTTGCCTATAGGGAAAAACTTTGCTAGGAAGGCCTTTGAACATTTTGCCCATGTGTTGATGTCATCCTTGTTAGCGTAGAACCACTGCTTCACCTTCCCTAGAAGTGAGAGTGGAAATAGGTGGAGTAGTATGATGTCTTGAGTAATGTCCATGATGATGATTGTGCTGCTAATCTCTAGAAAATTCTAGAGATGAGCACTAACATTTTCATATGCCTTTCCGCTAAATGGGGTCGCTTGCACCATGTTGATGAGGCTTGGCTTGAGTTTGAACTCAAGATCCTTGGTTTGGAGTGTTGGTCCAGTGCGAATGTTCTCATTGCTTGGAGCAAAGAACTCACGTAGTGTCTTGTCAGCCATAGGTTTAGATACTGATGTCGAGCTGCCTCTTGATTGGGTTGATTGTGATTGATGGAATTCGTTAGTGAATCAAAACCAATCCTACAATACCCTGTATAAGATATGAACAAATAAAAATAAGAGTAAGCCTGCTTGAGCAGTGGGGCATAGTTGTCATATCATCAATAAGTATCATTTGATCAATTCTCTTTTAACCTTGTGCCCTCCCCGACAACGGCGTCAGAAATGCTTGTTGGTATTTATTATTGACACTTGTAATTTAGGAAGAGTATATATGAGAAATTCTACAAGCGCACAGATATACCATTATAGCACTTCACTCGGGAGTATTTTATGTATCGTTATTTATATTTTTACCACAGGGAGGAGCGGTGGCTAGAGATATTGATGAATACTTATGATGAGATCATTAACTAAACACTTACTATAAACAGGGTAAGCCAAATGATATATATAATAAGTATAGGGCAATAATGATAATCTAGAGATAGAAATAGATTCTCATAAATGTAGTATAGCTAGACTAGGTGATAAAATAAGAGAAAGATTCCTAAGTCATTCCTATATACTAAGTCTTTTGTACACCCAAGTATATATACTTTCGTCTATAGCATAATTAACTCTTCATCTACACATAAGGAACATTACTAAGAAAAGTCAAGAACAAAGCTTGACTTCCTTCACAATTAGGTCCTACTTGTCCTATAGATAGGGAGTGGACTACAAAGGACTCAACGAGAATGTCACACTCGCGATCTACCACATGGCCCGGAATGTAGGGTGCATCTGTAGGTAAACAACATATAAGCACCACGTTTACATAATGTCGACCACTTAACTCACTCGAATACTGAACTAAGTGCTTTGTGAACTTATTATGCATAAACTTAGTATCAACTATGACTATATCAAGCATACTACTGAAGCAAATTAAGAACATAATAGATTGAAACATAATATAGATTAAGCATAAAGTCATGAAATATAGATGATACAATGGCTATACCAGCCTCCAGATGATGAATCCAAGATCCTGAGCAGTAGTCTAGCTCTACTTGAATCTTACTTATCTAGCCTATACTAAAGTTTTGAGGAATTGGAGATCTATTATATTCTCTCTAGTAGATCTTCTCGAATAATTGTGGTAGCTGTGAAGATGATGAAGATCAATTGATTGATTGATGCCTCAGGAGGGTCTGGGGTGCTTTATATAGGGGGAACTAGGAGTCCATCGTCAAATCTGAGCCCTCAAATCAAACCAACCTTAAGCAACGGTGTAAGATTGATCCTTAGAGGCGGTGGAGAACCGACATTGAAGCGGAGGCTGGCAGGTGGGGTCCAAAGGCCGGTCAGCCTGTAGGTAGGGCCAATCGGCCCCACCATGCAGTGACTTGCTGCTGGTCATGGTGGTTTGCCTTCTGGAGTGTTCTGGAGTCTTCCTAAGTTGGTTTCATCATGGATAAACATGATTTAATCTGACGATTGGGTCCTCCTTGCTTAATTTCTGAATAAACCCTGCTGAAAACATAGATTCACCAAAAACTTAAGGAATTTGTCAGTTTGAACCCCTAAACCTACGTTGGTGATCATTTTCATGCATTTATACAAGTTATGTTAATGATTTGTGGTGGGTCTTAACTATCGTCAACAAGAGCTATTGCTACAAGATTACAATAACACCAAGAACAGAACTATGGTTAAAAAGAAACGACTACCAAATGTTTTATATTATAAAAGGAAATAGACGATTACAAGCTTGATTTATTTTAGTTAAACAAATTCATGAGAAATTTGTTAATACAGATTAGACGAATCACATTTAAACTAAAAAACCAAGTTGAAGCTAATCATATTTTATTTATAAATGTTATCACATAATTCATTATAAGCAAGTTAAACTTTAACTTTACAAAAGAAATAAGCATGTGCGAGCATCTAATTCAAATTTTGTATATGGAACATGTTTAAACTAAACATATTATAATTATAAACACATATGTCAATATTAATCAAATTAATATATTTATTTATGAAAGATCTATGTTTACTTACGTTGCTTTTAATTATAAAATTGGTTACATGTATATTAAACAATTTAATATTTAGCTATATATAAAAAACATGTGACATGAAAAACATTAACATTAGTGTGTAGAGCGCATCAACACAAATCTAACGCAATTTGAACAAAACAAAACGGAGTTAAAATGAATAAACTACAGAGGTTACAAACAAGTGGCAAACTCGTAATTAATATCATCTTCTACCTTGTGCCTGTACGGATCGTAGCCTCCGTGGCGTTCACTGGGCACGTGAGGCTCGCCTTGCCTCTCGGCCAGGGAAGGACGCCGAGGTGGGGGCTCACCAGTCGGTCAAGAGGCCCAGCGCGGCCAGTGACGCGTAGCCCCGCGCGTGGGGCGCGGAGAGGCGACAGTCGGCAGCAAGTGTCCGGAGCAGACGGGCTCGGCTCGCCGGCCGAGACTGGCAGCAGCAGCACACGGGGCTACGAGGCCGGGAGGGGGGGGTGGCGGGGGGGCGTGGCCCGGGGGTGGCACGACGAGCTGCAGCAAGGAGGGGTCAGGATCACCGGCGGCCAGGGAAGACAGAAGAAGATCGGACCATGCTCCTCACCGGAAAAGAGGAAGGGTTAGGGAAACGATCAAACGTGCATGGATTCGTGCAAACAAGTATACCACGACGTAGAATACAAAGAGGGCTACCTCATGTGGTCGACGCCGGAACACGACGGTTAAGCTGACGTTAGGAGTGGCAACTTGAAAAACAATTTTAGATCTGAAATCAGCGTGGCGAGCAAAACACCGGCGCGCGCGCGCGCACTTATATATATGTATATATATATATATATATATATATATATATATATATATATATATATATATATGTATATATATATATATATATATATATATATATATATATATATATATATATATATATATATATATAGTGTTAGGGTTAGAGGTTGGAGAAAAATGAGGTATTTTAATTATTTTCAGAATTAAATAATTTCGTGAATAAAATAATTCTAGAAAAGTCTAGAATTGGTATTTAGGCCACGAAACATACTCCAAAAGCTCTTAAAATTTATAAGAAATTCTCTGAGATATTTTGGAACATGAGGAACCCAAATAAATTATTTGGAGCTCATAAGAAGATATCTTGGAGCACCTATAAATTAGATTATGCTCATAGAAAAGTGAGAAAGAATTCCAGAAAAGCCAAAAAAAATTCCGAGGAGTTTTGATACATCGTTTGATGGATGGTGAACTCAAAGGAATCATTTGGAGCACAAGAAGAGGCTCTTGGGATACTCTATAGGAAAAGATTAAGACCGAGAAAGCAGGAATTTAATTAAAAAAAAAAGACAAAGACAAGCTACAAAAAGATAAACGACTTACTAAACGCGTTTTGAAAAAATTCTACTCACTCATAACACCAAGAGAAGAAACAAGTAAACATCATATCATCCAAACGTCCGTCAAAGTTAGAAACTCTAAAAATTCACATTTTTTCTATAACTAAATTTGCGCTAGCTCAAACTAAACTTGGTAAATCTTATCCAAATATTAAAACCTTTGATTTTATTTAGTGTTTTCTATGCACAACCCAAAATTAAAAATTTTAGGGTGTAACAGGATGCTAATGCACTTTTATTTGAAGATTTCAATATGATAAATAAACTAGGCTTTTTTGGAAAAAAAAAACTTACTTTGACATCTGTCCCTTTTCTTGGCTGCCATGCAGCTTACATTTTCTACAATTTGTTATTTCCTATCTGCTTGATGTCGCTACCTATTTGTACCAGGTTGTTGGGGACGCCCTTATAATGCAAGTGACACCCAAGTTAATGCCTTAATCAGATAAATTAAAGGCAGCTACTGAGACTTATTAGAAAACTCTGAAAATTCATATTTTTCCTATAACTAAATTTGTGCTAGTTCAAACTAAACATGGTATATTTTATCCAAATATTAAAACCTTTGATTTTATTTAATGTTTTATATGCACAACGCAAAATTGAAAATTTTGGGGTGTGATAGGATGCTAATGTGCTTTTATTTGAAGATTTCAATATGATAAATAAACTAGGCTTTTTTGGAAATAAAAAACTTACTTTGACACCTGTACCTTTTCTTGGCTGCCCTGCAGCTTACATTTTCTTCAAATTTTTATTTGCTATCAGCTCAATGTCGCTATCTATTTGTACCAGGCTCTTTGGGACATGTTGAGGACATGTCGTTGGTGCTCTGTTCGTGAACCGACACCTGTAGCGAGCGATCTTAGCCGCTCACCTCAACTACCTCGCCCCGCTCGCTCTCAGCCGTTCATTTCACCTACCCGAGATGTTGTCCTCGCCTCTGCTCTCTCTCACAGGGGCGGAGCTACAGGGTGGTCCGTGTGGCCCGTGGACCACCCTGTAGTCCAGCCAAGGTTTATAGGAATTAGTAAGAACTAAGAACTGTAATCATCAGCGTTTGGCCTTTAGAAGGCGAGTCGCCCTCCCAGCGCCCAGCAGCCGCGCATGCGCCCCGTTGGAAGGCAGAAGGCCCTTCGTATTCGTCTTGTGAATTGCAGCCATTCGTTCCATGTCTGTCCCTTTCCCTTCGTATTCGTCCCTACCAGTTGCAAGTTTGCAACCATGCCCAACCAACAGAGTTCAGACGGCGAGAAGCACTACAGCTGTACATCGCACACACATTCAGTCCTCCCGTATGTCTACAACTCTCCAGCCAATTAGCCTGCTCGCCTTTCTCTTTTTTTGCTCTCCTGCTCTCTCCTAGAAACTAAGCAAATAAGCAACTGATTAGCTATCGACATGAAAAGCATGACAAAAAAAATACACAAGCCACAACCACATGATATGCGATACTGATTTAGGTTCTTGACATATAGGACATTTTTTTGAGGCAAACAGGAGGGGGTTGAAGCCCCCTACTGGACTACTTATAGGACATTATTATAGGAGTTTTTATGCAACACTGGATTATTGGAATAAGAAATGGAAATATTTTACGATTCTCTTACAAATTTGTTAAGCAAGATATTTTCTTACAATTGAGTGACGGTGGAATAATCAATACTTTCATGGCTTAGAAGGCGCAAGCTAGCCTAAAAGAAAGTAGTGATGTACTGTTCTTCAACTATCTTAGGTATGTAATCTACAATTCTACATTAAGGAAGCTAGACTAGCTCGTTTATTTTATGATGTTTGTATGTTCACTTTAACTTAAACATATTGCGTTTCATAATTCATATACTTGTGTATCAATATGTTGGTTAAATTTCTTTAAACAATCATTGGACTACCCTATCTACAAATCCTAGCTATGCCACTGACGGGGAGGGTTATGTGCCGATTGGGGTGGCCCCGAGTCTCATGCGTCGACTACGTGACCAGAAATTAATCATACGTGGGTTTATTACAGTGGGCTGAAAAGACTATATTGGGCCATACATAAAAAGCATTGCGGGAAGCAAGCATAAACATAAAAACGCAAGGCTATACATAAAAAGCAGTGCGGGAAGCAAGTAGTAAACAGAAAAACGTAACTTGTGTGCAGGTACTTTTGCTGACATCATCAATATGCAACAGCGTTTGAAAGTTTAAAAGTTGTATTTCCTAAACCGAGTCTCAAAATTAAATTCCGATGACACCATTATGTTTCTTACGATAAATCGTTCAAAACAAGATCCCAATGGATACATTTAGAAAAAAAAAATATTAGATAATATTTTTCTCAGAAAGATAGAACATTTTTTGAGAAAAGATAGACCATTTTTTATTGAGCAGATATGGTGTTCAAAGTCCTTCTAAAAACTCTTCTAAATTAAACAATATATATATTTTAGATATAAAAATACATTATGTAAAGAAAAAATTTATTTTGTTAAATCCCACACAAAAGATAATCATAGAAATCTCATTGATTAAGTGTGAATGTAACAAAATACATTATAAAACATCACGTATATATACTACGTTAGCATCACAATAATAAGAAAAACACAAAATAATAAAAAAAAGAACATTACATGTATACTATTTGAATATCATATAATACATCGCAAACATCACATATATACTAAATAAACATCAAAAAATATATCGTAGAACATCCCATACTACGTGAACATAAAAAAATACATCATAAACATGACATGTATACTACGTGAACATCATAAAATATATCCTAGAACATCACATGTATACTACACTAACATCACCTCTCAATAAAATACAAAAATTAAAAGAGTAAAAACTATGTAATAGGAAACACAAACAAGGAATAAAATAATAGAAGAAAAATATAAAATATAAAAATAAACTATCTAGTGTGAGTGTGGGCCACCATCTACAGTCTCTAGACACACCATGCACTAACTATATAGCCTATATCTAGTAACCCATCAACGAGCAAGTAAAACATAAAATAAAAAATAGAGTAAAAGAAAAGAAATATAAGAAATATTAGAAAATAAACAGAGGAAAACAACCACCCGAGGTATAGAAAAAATAAATAAATAACCTAGATAAAGAGGACAAAAAATAAAAAAAAACCCTTATATACTACACGAGCATGATATATATCTTATGTAAAAAAAATTAAAAATAAAAAGATAAAACTAATTCATAGAGTAAATTAAAGAAAGAAACGTAACAGAAAAGAAAAAGAATACATAGAAATATAAATAAAAGAAAAACAAAAAATGAAAATAATTAATTAGAGTAAAGTAAATAGAAATAAACAAAAGTTTAAAGCATAAATAAAATGAATTAAAGACCATAGAAAAAATATAAAAGGAAAAAGAAAAAGAAACAAAGCTAGAAAAGAAAACCCAAAAATATTAAATATAAATATAAAAGGGAAAATAATAACTAGAATAAACAAATACTAAAAGGAAATAAATATATAAAAAAATAGAAAAAGCTAACGTCATGGAGGACCCACGTGAATCTAGCCACTCCATAAGCTAGCGTACCGGTACGTCCTGCACGTCATCATTGCCTTGAGCTTTTTATTTTTCTCTTTTTTCTTTTCTAAGTCCAAGCACTTGATCATCACAATGACATCACCATCATCATGTCATGATCTTTATTTGCTGAAACACTTGGAATGTGCCACCTATCTCATAATTACTTTGATAAACTAGGTTAGCACATAGAGTTTAATCAATTCACCAAAACCAAACTAGAGCTTTCATAAGCTCACGGAGCGGTAGTGCCGCGGATGAATTTGACTTCAGTTTGAGTTAAATTTTTATAGGCCTATTCACCCCCTCTAGGCGTACTAGAGATCCTATAAGTGGTATCAAAGCTAGGTTACCTCGTGTGCACTTCACCTCGTGAGGTATGGAGCCCGAGGGAGGATCTGGTGTTGTGAAGCCCATCAACGTCGATCTAAAGGACGTTGGGTTGCATGACACCAACAGCAGTGAGCTTAGCGCCTCTACAGTGAGCAACTCCATGATCCTGTAGCTAGAGGCAACCGATGCCGAAAAATCTCAAAATAAAGAAGAAAGAAGAAGAAGGGCAACTAGAAAAGAGAAAAGAGAAGCAAGAGAGAAGAAGAAGAAGGAACAACAGTGGTTAGAAGAGAAGAAAGCAAGAAAAGAAGAAAGAGGACTCAAGAGAGAAGCTGGAAGAAAAAGAAGAGAAGCAAGAAAGAAGAAGGAACAAGAAGTAAAGGCCTCCAATGCATCTTCAAGTGTGCTATCTAGCAGCTCCGAAGATGGTGATGATGATGAGTCCAACCGAGTACATAGCAAGAAGGACAAGAAAGGAAAGGGTTGAAGAATGACGATAACAAATATGCTGCCGTATCCTTTAACTATTCTTCTATGTCTATGACTAACCATGATCGCAAGTCTTTCATCAATGTGCCCGTGGGCAATTTATGTCATTTTGATGGGACTAACTTTGCCAAGTGGAAGCACTTGATGAGAGCCTATCTTATAGGTCTTCATCTTGACATTTGAGAGGTTGTTTGCAATGGATTTTAACCACCGGTTGATCCCAAGAATCCAGCACTAGAAGAGATGAGAATCATTCACCTAAATGGTCAAGCCACGAGTGTGTTGCTTAGTGCCTTGGATGGTGATGAGTACAATAGAGTGATTGGAGTTGATGTTGCCAATCAAATATGGGACACTTTGTACCTAGCACATGAAGGGGTTGACAAAGTGAGAAAGGAAAGAATTGACTTGTTGATCTCAAAGCTCAACCAGTTTATAATCTTAGATGGAGAAGGGCCATAAGAGATATTTGATAGGTTGATGACAATGGTGGGCAAGATTAGAGGCTATGGTTGTGATGAGCTAGATGATCATAAAGTCGTCAAGATTATGTTGAAAGCTTATTCACCTTGAAATGACACCGTAGTCACTCTAATTAGAGACAAGAAGTTTGAGTACTTCACACTAAATGATGTACTTGGAAGGATCTTGACCTTTGACATGCAAAGAGAAGAAGCAAATGAGAGGAAGAAACTTGGAGAATTGCAAGTAAAGTTAGAGGACATCAAGATCAAAGATGTAGCTCTCAAGGCCAACAAATCAAGCAAGCAAGGTTCTACAAGCAAGTACAAGATCAACCAACAAGGTTCAACTAGCAAGCCCAAAGTAAGCCAGCAAGTTCTAGAAAGAGTAGAGACCACCTCATCGTCTAGTGAGAGTGAACATGATGATGATCAATATGAGAAAGTTGATGATGTTGCTCTCTTTATGAACAGGTATCATAAAGGGTTGAAGAAGCAAGGCTACAAGGTAGTGAAGAGAAGCTTCCCAAATAAGAAAAAGAGGACATATGCTACAATTTTGGAAGCACCGATCACTTCATTGCCAAGTATCCATATGAAATTATTAGTATTGCAATAGGACAAAGTCGCGGAATAAGAAGCTGATGGGCACCCAGTGGGTTTGAAAAAGATATCTGAATATCTGATGAACTTTTACTAAGCTACCTTCCTAGTGAGGAAAGCTGACTGGCTGCTGCTGTGTGTTTTTGCCCCTCACTGATTATGTAATATTAGTAGAATTATAGAGTGCAAGAATACAAAAGTAATGGTTGAATTATTCCTGTTACATTAATCTAGCGTATTTCAATATACAAGCATGTGTGATCTTCCCATGCTTTGATGATGCTTGCAACATGCCTCTTCAGTTCTCCAAAGTTAGTCATCTACACTTAGCTTTTAATATTGTAAGGTAATTAGTCTCCATGTCGAAGGGCGGCCCTGCTGCAAGCGGTAGAGTCTTACCGCCTGTGACCGGAAGGTCTCGAGTTCGAGTCACGGTCTCCTCGCATTGCACGGGCGAAGGTAAGACTTCCCATTGACACCCTTCCCTAGACCTCGCATAAAGCGGGAGCTCTCTGCACTAGGTACACCCTTTTTTTAATTAGTCTCCATGTTGCTACCATGATCAGCTATGTGCAGATATTGGGGAAAGGAAAGTGCCAGCTGTTTACTTAACCACTCTCCATTCATTCTTCAAAGAACTACGTACAAATGTCTGGATGTGAACCACTAAGTACCATGCTCAAACTGGTATTCTTGTGTTTTTTTCATACATCCAGCATATTTCCTCTGTCTTCAAAATGTTTCTTGCTGCCCGCCTACGCGGGCGAGGGTACGCGTCTTCTACTAGTGTTGTACTTTCTGAGTTGTTTCTATTGGCCGGATATGTGCTGTATTTTTTTATCATTCCAGTTTTGATATTCTATATGTGCTGTCATCTGTGTACGTACAATTTTTTATTTCTTCATTCTAGATTTTGATTTTCTATATGTGTTGTGTGCTGTATCTGATTGTGCTGTGCATTTTTTTTATTTCTTCATTCTAGATTTTGATTTTCTATACGTGTTTTGTGTGTGTTTTTATATTTCTTGACGTGGCACATTTTTATTTTCTGAAAGTGGAAGATAACAAACATCAAAATCTTCCAGAAGCTGTCATGGTAGTATATGTGGTGTATTTTCACTGTTTTATTTGTCTTGTGTGACATGTCACGTGGCAACTTTTTATTTGCTGAAAAAGTGAAAGACAACAAACAAACAAAATCTGCAAGGAGATGTCTAGTGAGTCCCAAACCGATTTGCTTTTCTACAAATATATGTACTAGTGTATTTGTTACTTCACCCGTCCCCGAATAAATCAATTCCTAGCTAGAATCCGTGCAAGTTAAACTATCTTAAGTTTGACTAACTTTATCAAAAAGAATAACAACATATATGACATAACATGGGAATATCAAAACATATTCTATAATATATCTAATGATACTAATTTGATGTCATAAATCTTGACGAGTTCTTCTAGAAACGCGATCAAAGTTTAAAAAGTTTGACTTAACTCTAGGAATCTATTTATTCAGGACTGATGGAGTACAAAAATAAAATAAAAGATGATGATGCTGCAGGCTAGGATCATTTATTTGTCTGCCTTCAATATTAATTGATTTAAGTGGACTTATTATTTATTTCAGAAATTCCTTTTATCTCTGTAAGCATGTGCACCAACTACTGGTGTCCACAAAAACACATAGCTTGGTATCAGCATTCTGGAAAAAGTATAAACAACTCAATAATCGAAAAGAGGGAAGCAATAAAATGTTTATGCAGAACTGGGGCGTACGGTGTCAGAGAGGCATAAAGTCGCAAGCATGTTTTTGTCTTCATCCTAAATAGCTTTTTAACTAAGCAGAATATTTTTTCCTCTAAATTTCAACTTCCAAGAACATGTTCTTATCCAGAAAATTACAAGTCCTGGAACCAGTTACGTCAAATCCTAGTATAGCCTTTACCCAATGACGTCACTAGTTACGTAAGTCTCAGTAGCTGCCTTTAATTTATCTGATTAAGATATTAAGTTGGGTGTCACTTGCATTATAAGGGCGTCCCAAAGAGCCTGGTACAAATAGATAGCGACATTGAGCAGATAGGAAATAAAAAATTGAAGAAAATGTAAGCTGCAGGGTAGCCAAGAAAAGGGACATGTGTCAAAGTAAGTTTTTTATTTCCAAAAAAGCCTAGTTTATTTATCATATTGAAATCTTCAAATAAAAGAGCATTAGCTGTCACACCCCAAAAATTTTAATTTTGGGTTATGCATAGAAAACACTAAATAAAATCAAAGGTTTTAATATTTGGATAAAATTTATCAAGTTTAGTTTGAGCTAGCACAAATTTAGTTATAGAAAAAATATGAATTTTCAGAGTTTTCTAATAAGTCTCTGTAGCCGCCTTTAATTTATCTAATTAAGACATTAAGTTGGGTGTCACTTGCATTATAAGGGCGTCCCCAACAGCCTGGTACAAATAGATAGCAACATCAAGATGGTGATGATGATTAGTCCTACCGAGTGCATAGCAAAAAGGACAAGTAATGAAAGAGCACGAAGAATGACAACAACAAATATACCACCGTATCCTTTAACTATTCTTCTATGTTTATGACTAACTATGATCGCAAGTCTTTCATCAATGTGCCCGCGGGCAAGTTACCTCATTTCGATGGGACTAACTTTGCCAAGTGGAAGCACTTAATGAGAGCCTATCTTATAGGTCTTCATCCCGGCATTTGGGAGGTTGTTTGCAATGGATTTGAGCCACCCGTTGATCCTAAGAATCCAACACTAGAAGAGATGAGAATCATTCACCTAAATGGTCAAGCCATGAGTGTGTTGCTTAGTGCCTTGGATGGTGATGAGTACAATAGAGTGATTAGAGTTGATATTGCCAAGCAAATATGGGAGACTTTGCACCTAGCACATGAAGGGGTTGACAAAGTAAGAAAGGCAAGAATTGACTTGTTGATCTCAAAGCTCAACCGGTTTGTAATCTTAGATGGAGAAGGGCCATAAGAGATATTTGATAGGTTGATGACAATGGTGGGTAAGATTATAGGCTATGGTTGTAATGAGATCGATGATCATAAAGTCATCAAGATTATGTTGGAAGCTTATTCACCTAGAAATGAGACCATAGTCACTCTAATTAGAGACAAGAAGAAGTTTGAGTACTTCACACCAAATGATGTACTTGGGAGAATATTGACCTTTGACATGCAAAGGGAAGAAGCAAATGAGAGGAAGAAACTTGGAGAATTGCAAGCAAAGTTAGAGGGCATCAAGATCAAAGACGTAGCTCTCAAGGCCAACAAATCAAGCAAGCAAGGTTCTACAAGCAAGTACAAGATCAACCAACAAGCTTCAACTAGCAAGCCCAAAGCAAGCAAGCAAGTTAAAGGAAGAGTAGACACCACCTCATCCTCTAGTGAGAGTGAACATGATGATGATCAATATAGGAAAGTTGATGTTGCTCTCTTTATAAAGAGGTATCACAAAGGGTTGAAGAAGCAAGGCTACAAGGTAGTTTAGAGAAGCTTCCCAAACAAGAAAAGGAGAACATGCTACAATTGTGGAAGCATCGATCACTTCATTGCTAAGTGTCCATATGAGATCAAGGACAACAAATATAAGAAGGATAAGAAAGAGGAGAAGGCTAACCATAGAAAGAGCAAGAAGTACAAGGGAGAGGCTCACATTGGGCACGAATGGGACTCAACTAAAGAAAGCCCATGTGAAGAAGATGAGAAAGTTGCAACCATTGCTATCCATGAGCCATCTTCTTCATCAAGACTCTTCACCAACATGTCCAATGTTGACTACTACTCCCCTCACATTTGTCTTATGGCAAAGGATGAGAAGGTAAAATCTAAATCCAAGGCCAAAGCTCCTTCAACCCCACCTTCTAGTGATATCTCTAGTAGTGATATTAGTGATAGCTCTAGTGACAATGAATCTAGTGATGGAGAAATAAACATGATAACTAAAAATTTGGATGAAAATACCAAATTATTTATCACTATGCTAATGGAGGACTTAGAGGGTGTCCAAGCCGAGCTAGAATCTAGAGTGGAACCTCTTATCCAACAAGAGGATCTCTACATTTCTAGCAAGGAAGCTCTTGCATTAGAGAGAAGTGAGTTGGAATCCTTGCGCAAGGCATTGGCCAAAGAACAAGGGACCATGCTATCACAAAGAAAGAAAATATTGCTCTCAAGAAAAAGTATTGTAACTTAGATGAAAAGCACAAAGAACTTGAGCTGCAATATAACATTCTTTGGAATAGCAACTCACATCCCTCTAAGGCAAAGGATGCCTCTACTACCTCCACTAGTCAAGGTTTTGAAAAATGTTATAATATTGATTTGAATTCTTATTCCACTAACCTTGCAAATATGGAGGCAATGAGAAAAGAAATTGCTAGACTCAATGAGATCATTGGGAAGGGATGCTTGAGTGGTAAGGCTCAAGTAGGTGACAAGAAGGGAAATAAAAAGTGCCTCAATTCAAGCAAGGAAGACACCCCTCAATCAAGCATGGGCTTGGGCACACTGCAGGAGTCAAGACAAATGGAAGAAATATCATAAATGTCTATGAGTGTGTCAAGTTTGAGAGGAAGGAAAGAGTTAGTACAGATCAGCCTGCACAGACCACGGCAGTGCCGCAATGAAGGCCGGCTATGCTGCTCCCCGTAAAAATAGGAAGGCTACCAATTCTGCTTCTGATCAAACTAAGCCCAAGAAGAAGGTGTCCCAGCAGAAACAGGTTCAGCAGAAGCCAAATGAATCAGTGTGGGCACTATGAACAAGTATGCCTATTAACCAAAGTTTTAACCACCTCGACAAAGCTTGACTTCGTGTTTTGTTTTATGGAACAATAGCAGTGGAAAAGTTGTTGCCAAATATGTTGGAAAGGAAGCCAACACAAATAAGAATACTTCTATTTGGGTTCCTAAATTTCTTGTGACGAACCTGCAAGGTCCCAAGTATAATTGGGGACCTAAATCAAGCAACTAAATCTGTTTTGAAGGCATACTCCTTCGGTGGGTCAAGTTGGATGCTTGATAGTGGATGTACAAATTATATGACCGGAGGAAGGAGTATGTTCTCATCATATTCCCCGATGACGCACTCAAATAAAAATATTATCTTTGGAGACAATTCAAAAGGGGATGTGATTGGTCTTGGTAAAGTTGGTATAACCCTTGAGCATTCAATTACAAATGTATTATAACACCTCGGGTGTTACGAGCTCGCTAAGCACTAAGATTATGGCCTGAGAAATAGATCTATAAGTATAGTGAGTTAGTTTAATCAAATGCGATAATGAAAAACCTAATCCCTAGTTATATGGATAAGTTAATAGTTTGACTTAAAAAGTGATTTTTATAAAGCAATAATAATATAGAACGTGTGTTTGGGATTTTAATAAAAATTGATGTACAAGTCAAGTAGATGAAAACACAACTTGGGTTTTAGAAAACATATGTTGTTGACTAGGATTTTTGCCAGCTCAAAAATCAAATCAGAAATTAAAATTAGTCCTTTTCGTTGAATCGGCAAAAATTTGCAGTTGTGTTAAAGGTACACTTTTTGGTGATTTTTAAAATGCAAAATAGTTAAATAACGCCCTGATGTTTTGGTTCTATTATTTGGTATAAAATGTGTGTTATGCCGTGAAATGGTTGTTGGTGAAGTTTGGTAAAGTTTTGACTGTTTAAAAATTCAACCAAAAGCGCTAGTAGATGTTAGTTCAAACCAAAACCTTGAATTCTTTTAAGTATGGAATGATAGTAGACAATGCCATTTTGGCATTCAATTTTCAACAAAAATGGTTAAGCACTACATCTATGTTTTCACACGATTGGTTGTAGTTAGGTGTATACAAGGACATGGTGCAGGTCATGGTTACATTAGAGTTACGATGCTCACGCTAAAATTGACCGAACTTCGCTAGAACGCGTTGAGGACATGTCATTGTCGCTCTATTCATGAACCGGCACCTGTAGCGAGCGATCTCAGCCGCTCACCTCAACTACCTCACCCCGCTCCCTCTCGACCATTCATTTCACCTACCCGAATTATTGTCCTCGCATCTGCTCTCTCTCACAGGGGCGGAGCTATAGGGTGGTCCCGGTAGTCCGTGGACCACCCTACAGTCCAGCCAAGGTTTATTGGAATTAGTAAGAACTAAGAACTGTAATCATCAGCTTTTGGCCTTTAGAAGGTGAGTCGCCCTCCCAGCGCCCAGCAGCCGCGCGTGCGCCTGTTGTAAGGCAGAAGGCCCTTCGTATTCGTCTTGTGAATTGTGGCCATCCGTTCCACGTCTGTCCCTTTCCCTTCATATTCGTCCCTGCCATTTGCAAGTTTGCAACCATGCCCATCCAACAGAGTTCCGGCGGCGAGAAGCACTACAGCTGTACATCGCACACACATTCAGTCCTCCCGTATGTCTACAACTCTCTAGCCAATTAGCCTGCTCGCCTTTCCTTTTTTTTTGCTCTCCAGCTCTCTCCTAGAAAGTAAGCAAATAAGCAGCTGATTAGCGATCGACATGAAAAGCATGACAAAAAAATGCACAAGCCACAACCACATGATATGTGATACTGATTTAGGTTCTTGACTTATAGGACATTTTTTAGGCAAACAGGAGGGGTTGAAGCCCCCTACTGGACTACTTATAGGACATTATTGTTGGAGTTTTTATGCAGCACTAGATTATTGGAATAAGAAATTGAAATATTTTACTATTCTCTTACAAATTTGTTAAGCAAGATATTTTCTTACAATTGTGTGACGGTGGAATAATCAATACTTTCATGCCTTAGAAGGCGCAAGCTAGCCTAAAAGAAAGTAGTGATGTAATGTTCTTCAACTATCTTAGGTATGTAATCTACAATTCTACATTAAGGAAGCTAGACTAGCTCATTTATTTTATGATGTTTGTATGTTCACTTTAACTTAAACATATTGTGTTTCATAATTCATATACTTGTGTATCAATATGTTGGTTAAATATCTTTAAACAATCATTGGACCACCCTATCTACAAATCCTAGCTACGCCACTGACGGGGAGGGTTATTGAAAGCTCTAGTTTGGTTTTGGTGAATTGATGAAACCCTAAGTGCTAACCTAGTTTATCAAGTGATCATGAGATAGGTAGCACACTCCAAGTGGTGAAGCAAATTAAGATCATAGCATGATGATGATGATGCCATGGTGATGATCAAGTGCTTGGACTTGGAAAGTAGAAAGAGAAAACAAAAAGCTCAAGGCAAAGGTATAAACCATGGGAGCTATTTTGTTTTGGTGATCAAGACACTTAGAGAGTGTGATCACATTTAGGTTCGATAGCCGTACTATTAAGAGGGGTGAAACTCGTATCGGAATGCGGTTATCAAAGTGCCACTAGATGCTCTAACTCATTGCATATGCATTTAGGATCTAGTGGAATGCTAACACCCTTGAAAATGTTTGTAAAAATATGCTAACACATGTGCACAAGGTGATACACTTGCTGGTTGTCACATTTGAGCTAGGGTGAAGAAGTTAGAGGTGAAAAAAAGTTAGTCTCGCTAGTCACAAGGTAACCGGACGCTGGTCCCAGTGGAACCGGCGCGTCCGGTCAGTTGTAACAGCAGAGACGCTGGCGTCGGTCAAACGACCGGACACTGGGTCTTGAACGACCGAACGCTGGAAGGGTGTGTCCGGTCCTATTGTCAGGCAGCACACAGAGGCTAGGGTCTCTGACTGGATGATGGCAGGGTCCGGTCGTGCATGACCAGACGCGTCTAGTGGGCAAAATGTGTTTCTAGAACCTTACTAGAAACGACCGGATGTTGGTGGCTCAGTGTCTGGTCAGTTATAGCACAGTGTCCGGTGAACTCAAGTGACCGTTGAGATCGGGACACGTGGCTATCGTCGGGCGACCGGACGCTGAGGTCTAGCGTCCGGTCAACATGACCGGAGCATCCAGTCAACCCGCGTTGTGCCCAGTGAAGGAGTACAACGGCTCTATTTTGAGGGGTTTCTATT
The DNA here is from genome assembly GCF_019320115.1 of Miscanthus floridulus. Lineage (NCBI taxonomy): Eukaryota > Viridiplantae > Streptophyta > Magnoliopsida > Poales > Poaceae > Miscanthus > Miscanthus floridulus. The sequence goes on along the minus strand of NC_089589.1, from coordinate 55,593,251 downwards.
TAAGCCCCATGGCCGGTTGAAGCTCACACCTTTAGCCATTTTCTTTAACATAGCAACCTTGTGAGCTTAGCCTAAGTCCTCCCACTCATCTCCATCATAGATTCATCATCTTTGTGAGATTGAGAAAGAATTCAAGTGCATTGCTTGAGTGTTTGCATCTAGAGCCACTTGGTGTTCGTGTTTCACTGTGGGTTTCGCTTGTTACTCTTGGTGGTTGCCGCCACCTAGATGACTTGGAGCAGCGAGGATCGCTGAGTGGAGGGTGGTGATTGTCTCTGGCTCCGATCGTGGTGATTGTGAGGGTTTCTTGACCTTTTCCCGGCGGAGAGCCAAAAGGTACTATAGTGGATTGCTCGTGACTTGTGTGATCCTCATCTTGTATTGGTTGTGCGGCATCCTATTGAGGGTTTAGCGTGTGAAGTCAATTAGCGTGTGAACCTCCAAGTGAGTGAATTGCCACAATGAGAACTAGCTTGTTGGCAAGCAAGTGAACCTCGGTAAAAAGTCATTGTGTTCCTCATTGATTCTAAGGTGATTGGTCTTCATTGTTGTTCATCCTTGTGATTGATTAATTTTTTCATCTATACGGCAGTATAACCTTCTTGATCACTCTCTTTACATTACCGTAAACTAGTTGTCAAGCTTTTTTAGTGTAGCTAGTTGTGAGAGCTTGTTTTGTTGGTTAGTGTGGCTCTTTAGTTAGCCTTTGAGAGCACACTAACATACGATAGTGTCATAGCTATTGTGTGAATAGATACTATCTAAACTAGAATGGTGGTAGGTGGCTTGCATTTTTAGTAGGCTAGCGTAATACTTGCTTCGCCTCATAATTGTCTAACCATTTTGTTAAGTATTATTGTAGAAATTTTTATTAAGCTATTCGTAGTCTTGCCATTAGAACTTATGTGCCGATTGGGGTGGCGCCGAGTCTCATGCGCCGACTACGTGACCAGAAATTAATCATACATGGGTTTATTACAGTGGGCTGAAAAGACTATATTGGGCCCTACATAAAAAGCATTGCGGGAAGCAAGCATAAACATAAAAACGCAAGGCTATACATAAAAAGCAGTGCGGGAAGCAAGTAGTAAACAGAAAAACGCAACATGCGTGCAGGTACTTTTGTTGATATCATCAATATGCAACAGCGTTTGAAAGTTTAAAAAGTTGTATTTCCTAAACCGAGTCTCAAAATTAAATTCCGATGACACCATTATGTTTCTTACGATAAATCCTTCAAAACAAGATCCCAATGGATACATTTAGAAAAAAAAATATTAGATAATAATTTTCTTAGAAAGATAGAACTTTTTTGAGAAAAAATAGAACATTTTTTATTGAGCAGATATGGTGTTCAAAGTCCTTCTAAAAATTCGTCTAAATTAAAAAATATATATTTTAGAGATAAAAATACATTATATAAAGTAAAAATTTATTTTGTTAAATCCAACACAAAAGATAATCATAGAAATCTCATTGATACAGTGTGAACGTAATAAAATACATTATAAAACATCATGTATATATACTACGTTAGCATCACAACAAAAAACATAAGAAAAACACAAAATAATAAAAGAACATCACATATATACTATATGAATATCATATAATACATCGTAGAACATCACATGTATACTATCTAAACATCAAAAAATATATCGTAGAACATCACACACTACATGAACATCAGAAACATGACATGTATACTACGTGAACGTCATAAAATATATCCTAGAACATCACATGTGTACTACACTAACATCACCTCTCAATAAAATACAAAAATTAATAGAGTAAAAACTACGTAATAGGAAAACAAACAAGGAATAAAATAATAGAAGAAAAATAAAATATAAAAATAAAGGGAAAATGGTGTTCTTGCCCCTTACACACGTGTGTAATTGTGATTTTACCATCGCTTTTCTAACTTTGTGATTTTGCCCTTAACTGTAGCAAAGTCAACGCGTTTTTACCCCTGGTCAACGCGAATTTGCCCCTGTTTTTACCGTTGACCAGGGGCAAAATCGCGTTGACTTTGCTACAGTTAAGGGCAAAATCACAAAGTTAGAAAAACGAGAGCAAAATCATAATTTCACATCAAAGTAGGGACAAGAACACAAGAGCCCCAAAAATAAACTATCTAGTGTGAGTGTGGGCCACCATCTATAGTCTCCAGACACACCATGCACTAACTATATAGCCTATATCTAGTAACCCATCAATGAGCAAGTAAAACATAAAATAAAAAATGGAGTAAAAGAAAAGAAATATAACAAATATTAGAAAATAAATAGAGGAAACAACCACCCCAGGTATAGAAAAATAAAATAAATAAATAACTTCGATAAAGATGACAAAAAATAAAAAAATCACTTATATACTACACAAACATGATATATATCTTATGTAAAAAAAAATTAAAAATAAAAAGATAAAACAAATTCATAGAGTAAATTAAAGAAAGAAACGTAAACAGAAAAGAAAAAGAATACATAGAAATAGAAATAAAGGAAAAAGAAAGAAATGAAAATAATTAATTGGAGTAAAGTAAATAGGAAGAAACAAAAGTTTAAAGAATAAATAAAATGAAGAGAAGAATTAAAGACCATAGAAAAAATATAAAAGGAAAAAGAAAAAGAAACAAAGCTAGAAAAGAAAACCAAAAAACATTAAATATAAATATAAAAGGGAAAATAATAAATAGAATAAACAGATACTAAAAGGAAATAAATATATAGAAAAATAGAAAAAGCTAACGTAATGGAGGACCTACGTGAATCTAGCCACTCAATAAGCTAGCGTAGCTGTACGTCCTGCGCGTCGGCAGAGTCTGCTTCGCTACGTGATGTGATATGGGCCTGGTGCACTTCGATTCTCGGCCCAAAAATAATAATCTGCAAAGGTGGTCGACGCCACGACTTGCATCCGACTGATCTGACGGGAAGATTAGCGGTGGTGCACACTGCCGCACCGGCACATAAATTGGCCTAAGGATTTGGTCCGAGATGACCGAATTCCAGTGAAAATCACCTATCTCGGTGAGTCCTGAAATAATATTATACTCACTACGTCATAAAGGGTTTTTTTGTGACTGCTCAAGACTATTTGTAGAAACGGTTTGACTAGCCGCCTCTACCAAACCGTTTCTACAAATCATGTATTTATAGGGGAGGTTCTCAGACCGCTCCTACAAATCGATTTGTAGAGGCGGGTGGTGTTATCAGCCGCCAACATCGTACAAATAGATTTGTAGGGACGGTTGTAGTACCAGCCGTCCCTATAATAACTGTTTGTAGGGGCAGTTCAGTCTAGAAATGCCCCTACAGTACATTTTTCCGTAAAAAAGAAATTTACAATTTATAATTCAAATTCGACCAGAACACATATGATCCTGTTTGTTTCCGTGTATTCTCGCATTCGCGTTGCGAGTGAGCGAGGAAAGTGAGATAATCCCGCCAAATGCCCCGCGACCAACGCGCGACCGGGAATCGCCCGCGGCATGGAACGCGCGAAACTTAACTATGACCCGCGATTCACAAAACGTAGCCTCATAAGAATATATACAATCCATCATTAAATAGACATAATTCACAAGGTAAAACCAATGTCAAATTCCATACACATTGTTATTAATGGCCTTGAGCTAGCCTTTCAGTCGAAGATGTTGGTACTGAGGATACCTACCTAAGTCAGACTCTCGGTCATGGTATGTGCCTTTGACGTATACAATCTAGTCCAATATGAAGTTGCAAATATCTCCAACAAGCTCTAAGAGTTGGTCATCCTTGTATGGGTCTCTTTTCATTTCTTTCTCTTCTTTCCACTATAAGAGAACAAGTTTCAATTTTGTATTTCATACCATGTACGAAGTTTTTATACTACGGGTAAAGAGGTTCAAACTTACCCTTAAGGGGTGTCTCCTATATGCACCAGTGTTACTCATCATAGAACATACATAGTATCCACAATGTACACTTCCAGACTTCTGCTTGGTGCACTATGTGTTTTACATATAAAAATATTAAGTAATGCTTTTGACAGCCATGTAATGTAGTACTGAAGAAGTAAGTTACACTTACCGCATATGGTATTTTTATACCCAGCTTTTCCTTCCTTACTGGATCATGCCTTTCGTGATGTTTAGTGACATAGAACCTAAATGCCCTGTTCGAATTATTTTAGCAAATACAACTTGTTAGTATCCAAAAGTGAACGTTACAAGTATGTATACAAACATATAAGCTAACGAGGATTGTCGATATGTATACGTCTTGAGAATCGATATGAAGTCTTTGTATGTCACTGGGTCCCTATCTATTGAATTAAAGACACATGCGATACTCCTCCCAACATCGACGCCTATACAAATCCAGTGGTTGCTGCATGGATTTAATTATAGAACTAGATAAGCTATTTTGCATCGAATAAAATATATCGAACAAAGCTTTAAGTATAGAGTTGAACATACTCGAAGTTGTATGGTAGCCATATAGTAGAGTGTTGTTGGAGAAATTTAAAAGCCAGGGCAATGTATGCCGAAACCTTAAGGGACTCTTGCCTTAGTTTCTTCATATGGATGTTCTCTTTCTTCCAAAGGGTCTTTCCAGCAGCTAGCTCTTTGTCATCTAGTTTCCACTGTTTAGGGTAATTAAAATTTATTTGTGATATAGCTTGAGGGTTTATATACCCGGCTTTCACACTTGGCATTTGTTTTACAATGTGCACTTGCATTCTACAAATCACAGCGTGGGTTAGTTACAATAAAATTTAAAGATTACATTCATGTCATATTAGGAGGACAAGGACATATAGGCACCACATGTGAATTAGATTCATCTCTATTGCTCTGAGGTGAAAGCATGTCTGCATGTCATTGAAGTCAAAGACAATTTTCCCAGCTGGGCTTCCAAATGTACCGGTGGAGAAGCATGCTTGTACAAGGTCTATGCTCGTTGGGAGAATACACAAGTACCAATCATGTAACCTTCTCATTCCAAGTGGTAGGCGCTGGATGTCCCAGTTTGGTAGGAATGGCTTGCCTCTTTCATATGTTTTTGGGCAATCCTTTGATCATTTGATGGCATCAACATTTGGATACTGCTTTGTTGTCTGGTGGAGTTTGCTAGTGACGGCCTCTTCAGAAGCTCGTGATGGGACTTTTTTAACTTGGTTCTCAGGCTTGAATTGGTCATAGGAATACCATTTGTGCACCGACGAGACGTCTTTCATCAGAACATAAATTGGTTTTATGGTGATTGGATGCTTCTTTCAAAGTTCCCATTCAGGCACATCCTCATCTTCTTGTGCATCACCTTTTCAGGAGGCACTCGTTGTTCATGCATCGGCTGTGCTTGTTGAGAAGACTATGGCATCTCATTATGCACTTGCTCAGTACGAGCTAGAGAAGGTTGTGGCTTATCAGTCACATACTCGCTAGGAGGCGGGGAAGATTGTGGCATCTCAGGAATGTGGTGGTCACGAGGTTGTTAAAATATCTCCTCGACCTCAACAACTCGCTCCAAATTTAGGAGAGGGGGAGGCGGAAAAGAAGCAGTCAATATGATGTCCCGTTTGTGCCAGAGGATGAACTGCCCTATTACGTCTCCAAGTAACACCAGTCCCTCAGGAGTTGCATAGTCTATCCTCCACTGCATAAACTCGGGCTTCATGGTATGCACCTCAACCCTAGTGTAGTCCGATGGTATCTTATTATTGTGGTCTAAGCCGTCGAGAGGATGTGCCAAACCCGTTGTCACCTCCATCACAATGTTCTACCAGCCGCTAAGAACCACTAAGGTGCAACTAGTTGGTTCCCGTATGCGATCGACGAGGGTTGTGGCTGAAGTGGAACCTTGGCTGCTAGGAACTTTTGGATGGCTGCCAACTAATGCTAGTTCTCCCGGTGGCATCATTAATGTCCATGGCTCCATAGACAATCCTTGCTCCTCTAGTGCCTTCGCAACTAGATCCTTTACTTGGAGCTCAAGATTAGTCTCCTGGTCTCTGTCATGTTTCTTGTACATGTGCCTGTTCTCTTCGAATACGTGCTTCTAGGTCGTCTGTTTCCCTAGCCCCCTGGTGCGGCCTATGTGCTCCTTGTTTCCCAAGCCAAGGCTAAGCTCATCGCTCTCTCTGGAAGGATTGAATGAGCCCTTCTCCTTGTCTTCAGCATATTTTAGTATCCTTGATATTGCCTCTTGGGTCTTCGGCTTATCAAACTTAAGATTACCACTGGATGATTCTATACTCCTCACATATATCTAATTCCTTGAGCGTACCTTCAAATTTGTCACATCAATATTCCCAGCAGCTACGGCCTCTTCGTCCATCTTCCTAAACTGCTCTTCCTTGGCATAATAGCCATTAGGGCCTAGATGATGGTGATGTTTGTTCCTCTTCACTAGCTCGGTGTTACGAGCACTGAGCTCCAATGCCTTTGGTGAAGTCTTCTGAGCCACGAGCTTCTCCCATTGACTAGGAGTTATGTTGCCGAACTCGTTGAAGGGAGTTAACCACTTTTGGATATACTTCTTGTTAAGCTCTGACTTCCAATGTCAGAATGACTCTCCCATGATCCTAAAAGCACTTTTTACCAGTTTGTGCTTACCCTCTAGAAATCTAAAATTGAGCTCCAGCTGCCTATCCCATAGTTTATCATTTTTCTTCTCTGGTACCTCTTTCTAGTTAGGGATTGTTGAGTTCAATTTATCTCTTACTAGGACCTCGATCGCATTATAGAATCGTCCTCTTAATTCCTTCAGCTCAAGGATCTTCCCTACTGGCCCGACCTCCGTTATCACATAGCATACCTTATCTGGATATTGATTTGCTTTTCTATCCTCTCGTTTGCTCTTAGGCTTAGTAGTCATGGTTGTGTCTTGAGGTTGTGGAGCAGAGGCCTCAATGTCCGTCTCTGTGGTTGTTGCCTCTGCTATCCTTTCCTCTACTCTGCCTTGTCCAGCGAGATGTCGTGGACGTCGATGTCGTCTTTTCTAAGTTTTAGGATGGACTTGTATATACGATAGGTCAATGTATTAGCAGAGGTAACATAGCCAAAGCTTTAGCAAAATTTACAAGCTAAGGCTTTTCCCTACCTCCTCGTTCGGGTCAAAATCCTTGTCCAAATCTTCCTCCATTGGCCTCCTTCTGGCTTCACATGGGAATAGATCCTTGGGACTTACATATCCCTCTTCTGAGTCCTCATCATCTTCTTCTTCGCCTTTAGCAATCTCTCCTGCTCTTCCTTCTGCTCTCCCTTCCTCATCACACTGCTCCTGAGTAAGCATCACTTCTAGATCCTTTTCTAACTCGTTATCGAACTGCTCCTGAGTAAGCTAGTCCTCTAGTGCTTGCTCCTCATAGGTTGGCTGCTCATCATGCTCGGGGCATCGGGCTACACTGTCTAGAGTCCACGACATTATTTTGCGCTTTGTTCTAATAGATGCAAGAAAGTGTGCTTTAGGTACGCAAGAAAGTATAAGAAATCAAAAAGGTCTATAAACCAAAGTAGTCCTATAAAATAATAATATATAAAAAACGAGTAGTAGCAGCAGTAGTGGCCTCAGAAACATGTCAATCATCATCTGATCTTGAACTTGGAGCATCAAGGCATCATAACAGAGAAGAGAGGAGAAGGTAATGTAGGGGCGGCTGCTAATGATGCCACATTCCTCATAAGTTCTTGATCATCAGCTCATATTCCATATAATGTATGGACTTGGACAATTTCATCATCGGCAAAACAAAGGAGAGGAGAGGGAGGGGAGATTTGGCAAAAAAAAAACCAACGGCTGCTTAGCAAACATAGAGCAACAACTGATGGCAAAAGATAGCTAATATCTATTTCAGCTGCAAATGACATGGTATAAGAGGGGTCAGTGTTTAGCAAAAGACAGCTAACATCTACTAAACACAAGATTACCACAGACAACTAAAATATATATGTATATTAAACAATCTACTAAACAATGGTATACTGCCAAGTATAGAAATAATATGGGTAACCAAAGTATGTGAATATATGCCATGTATACTGCCAAGTATAGAAAAATATCATGTATACTGCCAAGTATAGAAAAATTATTGATTCTATATATCCAACAAAAAAATAATATGGGTAACCAAAGTTATGTGAATATATGCCATGTATACTGCCAAGTACAGAAAAATATCATGTATACTGCCAAGTATAGAAAAATTTATACTGTAAGCAAATAATATCATGTATACTGCCAAGTATAGAAAAATAGTAGTAGTAAGTAGTAGTAGTAGTAGTAGTAGTAGTAGTAGTAGTAGTAATAGTAGTGAGTAGTTAAGCTGTAGGACTAGTAAGAGTAGCGAGCAGTAGTAGTAGCAGAGAGAAGAGCAGCAGTAGTACATAGAGTAGAGTAGTATAGTAGATAAAGTAGAGTAGTAGATAGAGCATAACTAGCACCACCAGCCACCAACATAACCATATAAGAGTAGTAGAGTAGTAGAGTAGAGTAGAGTAGTCGTAAGAGTAAGTGTAGCAGTAGGGGTAGAGTAGTAGAGTAGAGTAGAGTAGTAGAGAGCATCAACCAGCACTAGTAGCTAGCACTAGTAGTATAAGAAAAAATTGACAGCACCAGCACCAGCAGCTAGCACCAGCAGCTAGTAGTACTAGTAGAGTAGGAGGAGGAGACAGTAGGAGTAGTGTAGAGTAGTAGAAGTAGAGTAGCAGTACAGTAGACAGTAGGAGTAGTGTAGAGTAGGATTAGCAGTAGAGTACTAGTAAAGGTCATTTAAAACAATAGTAGTAAAGGAGTAGTAAGACAATAATAGTAAAGGTCAGATTTGATCAACATAGTAGCCATTAGTTAGTAGATAGAAGTAGCAAGTAGTAGTAGTAAGTAGAAAGTAGTAGAGTAGAGTAAGTGTAACAGTAGTGTGGTAGTAGTAGTGTGGCACATATCCAACCAGTAGCGGTAGATATAATCAGTTTAGAGTAGCCAAATTTAGTGAAACATAATAGAGCAGCACGCAGCAGGCAAAAAAACAACCAGCAGTAGATAGAGCAGCAGCAGACAAAAATCTAGTGAACCAGTGAACTTAGTGCAGCAGGTAGCCCCATTAGTAGGCAAAAATGACATGCTTAGTTGAAACATAATAGAGGCATCATAGGCAGTAACAATCATAGAAAATGACATATGCTCAGTGCTCAGGTTAAAAATGGCATCATAGGCAGTGGTACATGTTGCTAGGGTACATCATAGGCATCATAGGCAACTAGGGTGGTTCATCACAGGCAGCAAGAAGATGGGGCGCGAAAAACTATTGTAGGCATCATAGGGAGTTGCTGTGAAATATCTCTCAATGCAAGGGCTGGCCTATAGGCTAGATGAATCTGCATGTAGTAGGCAACAGCCACGGCCCATGATATATATGTGGAAGGAATAATATGATGGATAGGTGTACCAGCAGCAAAAGAGCTAGTTAGCAGGGAATGAAGAGCATATATGAACATGATGATGCAGAGCAGTAGCATCCATCTCATATCATTTCAAACATGAGTAGTGGTAGTTCATGATGAAGGAAGGAACTAGTGCTGGATGGATGGATCGAAGATAGATAGATAGATGTAGATCGATGAAAGCAAGTATAAGATGTTGATAAGATGAGGGTTAGTTCAATCAATTTGCCTCAGATTTAATTGCCTTTTCATTTGACCTTAAACTTGGAGCTTAAGAAACATAGACAACAACAAACCTCAAATAGATAGTAGAAAACCAATATCATGATAGGCATGAAACCATGAGAGACATCTAGCCCAGCCATCAGATTATCACAACCGCCTAGCTATTGCTTGGGCATGGATATCTCACATGGTTTGATGATAGCCATGAGAAGCATAAGCAGAAGATAGAAGAAACAATGCTCCAGTACCTCACAAGTCCAAGGTCATCAATGTGCATAATCCATTACTCAACTAGCATTGTTATCTTCATAGGCATGAAAAGGATCTCACAATTATATCAGCCTTAGTCAAAAAAATGGTTGACATCATAGGCACAAAAAAATACAGGTCTCAACTAACTGTAAACTAACTTATGATCATCTTGCAAGCTAACTACAATCATCCTAGGTGGCAAATAAGAACACAAATTGCTGAGGCAAGTTCATGGCTCCCAGGGAAGCATGGGACACGTCCATCCCAGCCATCAGGTAGGCATGCCTACAACAGTTACTTTGGAATGAATGTATCCCACGGCTTGATGACAGACATGAGAAAACACAAGATGACAAAAAAGCACCAACAGGAAGAATACCCACAGCCACCCCAGATTGCTATAGTTTGCATCACCGGCCAAATGATGCGAGTAGGGCAACCAAACACAGACGAATGCACCAAAGGATGTGGGATGGGCCATATGATGGTCTGATTCGGGCAACCAATCATGCCCTACATCCACAAGATATGATGTAGGGCTATCCATTATTATTGTTACAAAGTTTTAGCATCTCCTAGCACACGGTGTTTTTAAAAAAAAATTGTGAAAGAAGCTAGACCACAGTTCTGTGGCCAAAGCAACAGCAACACTACTCAGTAAAACCTGAAGAAATCAAGTAGCCTCAGCTGCTGTAGCTGTGTTACAAGTGCAGTTGAGCAGAACCTCTAATAGTCTATATGATCTCCATAAGCTATCAGGAAACTAATATCAGACCATGAAACACTAATATCAGAGCGTCTAATAGCCACTTCTGGCATCACGTGTTATGGACCCCCAATTGAGAATACTCCTATAACTAATATTAGACCATGGAACACTAATCTCTCATAGAGTCAAACAAGGAGGCTTCAAACATCAGATCATCAAGCTTTACACTCTTATTGTTTGGAATTAAACCAATCTACTACCTTTAGCACAAGCCATTTGGACATCATTTTTTCTAATAATACCATTGTTGTTGTTTTTGTTAGAGTACTCAACTGGATAGAGTGTAGGTGAACACAAATTTGCTAGAAGTGGCTGGTCAGAACAAAATTTATTAAATCTATGCAACTCAAGTTTGAAAAAAATAATTCTTTTTTCTCTTACATCAAATCCTAGCTATGGCTAACCATTTTGGTACTATACTAGTTGTGATCAGCATTCAGCAGGAAACCCACTAGAGCAAGCAGGGAGAGGACAGAATCAATCAGGTACCTACTGTCCTGGTCGAGGGAGGGATGCTGCGGCTTGATAGAAGACTTGAGGAGGCAGCTCAGCGAACCACAACACCACCACCGGCCGTGCCACGCGCACCACATTGCCAGAAACCCTAGCCGCCATGGGAGGGGGAACTGCGGCGAAAACCCTAGCCACCGGGGGGAACGATAGCGTGCTGGGTAGTAGACGGACTAGGGGTTGGAGCCGGATTGGGGGAGATAGGGCACGACGGAGGTAGAGCACGGAGGCAACAGAGGTAGGGCGTAGAGGCGTCGCCCATGGCTAGGGTTCCGCAGCGGGTCCCGGCGGCGAATGGAGCCAAGGAAGCTTACGGGAGGCATGCCACAGCACACGGGCCGATGGAGGTGAGAGGAAGCGGCGCTACGGCATGGAGACGGTGGCAGCGGCGGCGGGTTCGGTAGCCTGACAGCGTCCGCAAGGGAGAAGAGAGTGCCGTGACATAGAAAAATTTTCGTGCTCTGGTATATATACCGAAGGTCAATTGTAGGGGCGGCTCCTTAGTTAGCCACCCCTACAAATATATTTCTAAGGGCGGTTCCTAAGTTAGCCGCCCCTACAAATATTTTTCAATTTATTTTAATTACTAATTCTGTAATTTATTTTAATTTAAAATTTGAATTTCAAAACAACTAATAGAATTTTAGGACACTAAATGACCTCAAATAAAAAAATTTAAACATCAAAGTTGTAGAACTCATCAAGATGTACAACTTATATTTTGGTCATCTTTTCATTTGACAAAATTTCAAAAGTTTAAATTTTGAATTTCAATAAATGGCAACTTCAAACAAGATTTTGAAACCTTAAATGCTTTCAATTAAGAAAGTCATGAACATAAAAGTCGTTGAACACATTACTGTCTACAACTTTTATTTTGATAATCTTCTTATTTGACTAAATTTGAAGAGTTCAAATTTTGAATTTTAATAAATGTCAACTTGAAACAAGATTTTAAAACCTTAAATCATTTCAACTAGTAATGTCATGAATATAAAAGTTGTTGAACTCATTACTATAAACAACTTTTATTTTGATCATTTCTTCATTTAACAAAGTGTTAGTAAACATTGTTCACAAATCCATATATCACTCATAGTTTCATAAACTATACGAGAGGCATGTTGATTTGTGAACAATGTTTACTATCATTTTAGCAGATGAAGAAATGATCAAAATAAGAATTTTAGATCTTGATCAGTTATACAACTTTGGTATTCATCACTTTTTCAGTTGAAATCATTTATTGTTTCAAAATTTTGTTAGAACTTATTATTTTTTTAAATTTAAAAATTTGAATTGTTCAAACTTTGTCAAACGAAAAGAATGACCAAATCAATATAGTAACGTGATAGGGCATGATTTTAGAAAATTTTAGGAAAAAAATCATCACATTTGGAGTTAGTATGAGGGAGAAAGACTAGTTATAGATTTTACCCAGAGATTAAAAAGAAAAATCACACTATTTATGATGAACAAGTGTGATTTCTCTTTTTAATCTCTGGCTGAAACTTGTACCTAGTTTTTCTCCCTTATACTAACTCCAAATATGATGGTTTTTTTTCTAAAATTTTGTAAAATCACGCTCTATCATTTTAGTCTAGTCATCCATCTTTGTCACTAATTTTGAACAATTTAATTTTTGAATTTTAGAAAATGACAACTTCAAACCTAATTTTCAATCACTAAATGATTTCAACATGACGAATAGAAAAGTTGTTGAACACATCAGTATCTACAACTTTTATTTTGATCATCTTTTTTTTTGATAAAATTTGAATAGTTCAAATTTTTAATTTTAGAAAATAACTGCTTCAAACAAGATTTTAAAACCTTAAATAATTTCAACAAGAAATGTCATGAACATAAAAGTTGTTGAACTCATCACTATCTACAACTTTTATTTTGATCATTTCTTTATTTAACAAAGTGTTAGTAAACATTATTCACAAATCCATATATCACTTAAAGTTTCATAAACTATACGAGAGACATGTTGATTTATGAACAATGTTTGCTATCATTTTGTCAGATGAAGAAATGATCAAAATAAAAGTTTTAGATCTTGATGAGTTATGCAACTTTAGTATTCATCACTTTTTCAGCTGAAATCATTTGGTGTTTCAAAATCTGGTTAGAACTTATCATTTTTTTAAAATTTGAATTGTTCAAACTTTGTCAAACGAAAAGAATGACCAAATCAACACAGTAACTTGATAGGCCATGATTTTAGAAAATTTTAGAAAAAAATTTATCACATTTGGAGTTAATATGAGAGAGAAAGACTATTTACAAATTTTACCCAGAGATTAAAAAGAAAAATCACAACTGTTCATGATGATCAATTATGAACAAGTATGATTTCTCTTTTTAATCTGTGGCTGAAACTTATAACTAGTTTTTCTTCCTCATACTAACTCCAAATGTGATGGTTTTTTTCCCTAAAATTTTCCAAAATCATGCTTTATCATTTTAGTCTAGTCATCTATCTTTGTCACTAATTTTGAACAATTCAAATTTTGAATTTCAGAAAATGATAACTTCAAACCTGATTTTCAACCACTAAATGATTTCAGCTCCAAAGGTGATGAATATAAAAGTTGTATAACTCGTCAAGATCTTTTACTCTTATTTTGGCCATTTCTTTATTTTATAAAGTGTTAAGTGATTTCATAAAGTTTTAGTAGTAATAGAGTGAATGTTGAAATAGATTTATCTAGATATTGTAAAGGGTAGTCTCACACACATGCATAAATATAGTTTCACACACATACATAAATATATAGTCTTACATACATAAATATATAGTCTTACACACACGTATAAATGAAGTCTTACAAACACACTTACACAAACACTCCACGTTCAACAATTAGCTAGCCCGCTGTAACGACTTTTTCCTTGACACCTTTTCGTTCCCATGGCAATATGTATTTGGGCAGGTTCTTTTCTACAACAATGATCTTCTTAGGAAAGTCCGTGAATAGAAGCATCTTATCATAGTTATTGTAAGATTCAACATCGTCCACGCCATCAACTCCGATAATGTGTTGTTTCCCAGAGGCAACCACGTACTTTGTCTTCTTCTTTGAGGAGAGGTTGCTTTGTGGGTCAGGCATATAGAAAACTTGTGCGACACGTGAAACAAGCACCCAAGGGTCATCTTGGTAGCCTAGATTCTTGAGGTCCAAGACTCTTAATCTGATCTCGTTCAGTTGGTGTTGTTTGATCCAGCGGCATCGAAATAGGGCCACCGTTATATCCCTTCCGTAGTCAAGTTCTCATATCTCTTCAATGACACCAAAGTATTAGATCTTTCACCCTAATCCATCGAGAGCTTTTATTTGAACGTCGCTGTTTTGGTTCACATATTTACTATCCTTTGCGTGGGTATAGTACATACACCCATTGATGTCATAAGCATTCTAAGATGTTACTTGTCTCGATGGGCCCTCCGCCAACCTACTGATGGTAATAGAGTCTATGGTTTCTCCAGGCGGTATGTTTTGGTCCTTCAACCAAGTAGTTAGTCGTTGCTTGTGCTGTTTCATGACCCAATCATCTGAACGACCATTCCTCTCCACCATAATGATAGCCAAGTGTTCACCAATGTATGGTTACATCAGTTGTGTACTCTGCAAGATACTGTAATGCGCCCGACTCACCTCTTTGTAATTATGGTCAATGAACACTTTTCTACCACTAGTGCCCTTCCCAGCCAGCCTACCCTTGTGACGAGAATCGGGTTTACCAATCCCTTTCTGTACTTTTAGGTACTCTTGAAAGCACTCAACGACTTCTTTAGTACTGTAACCCTCTATTATAGTGCCCTTTGGGTATGCTCGATTATGCACGTATCCACTTAGAACCGACATGAACCGCTCGTAGGACCACATTTCATGCAAGTAGCAAGGGCCCAGTGCCTATATCTAATGAACCATGTGAATCATGAGATGTGGCATTATATCAAAAAAAGCAGGAGGTACACACATCTTTAGTTGGTTTTGTGTCTCCACCACAAATTCATGTAGGTCACTCAGCTCTTGCTTGCCAAACGTCTTCTGTGAGATCTTCGAAAAGAAGTAGCACATGCAGGTGATGGCCATTTTCAAGAACTCTGGCTTTATAGCCCTGATTGCAATAGGTAGAAACACTGTCAGCATCACATGACAATCATGAGCCTTACAATGTGTTATTGACAAGTCCTTTATCGACACTAGCTTCTTCACATTCGCTAAAAACCCATTCGAGACTTTGACTCTCCTTAGAAAAGTGCATATAGCTCTCTTCTCGTCTAGTGTTAGGTTGAAGCACGCCACAGGCACAGTGTATTTTCCATTAGCCTCAGGTACTAGGTGAAGCTGTGGCATCACGATTAGCTGCACCATGTCTTCTCATGATTTCAGACCATCCTTTGACTTGCCTGTGTCCATCAAGGTAGCAATGAGACTCTCAAAGATATTCTTCTACACGTGCATAGCACCAATGGCATGAGGGACCTCCAAGTCTGGCCAATAAGGCAGATACTAAAAGAAGATCGATTGTTTCTTGAAAGGTACGCCTTCGACATGAGGTGTGCTTCTATCTCTATTCATCCCATCCGGATTCTTCTTTCCATAGACGACGCATATGTTTTTCACCATTCTGTACACGTATTCTCCATTATGACGTCTCTCTGCAGGGGGTTCAATCTCCGAAGTGTTGTCATAAAATCTAAAGAACAATTTGCTGCGATACTTGTGACTTGTCTTTAAGAAGCATCGGTTCCTTAGGTAAACTATCTTCTTGGATGCATCTAGGTACACCCATGTAGTACCATCTAAGCAAACCAAGCATCCCGTCTTCCCTTTGATCTGTCTAGACAAAGCAAACAACGTAGGATAATCATTGGTAGTAACAAATATTATTGCTCTACATATGAAGTCCTCCTTTCGGAACGCATCGTACATCGGCTCCCCATGCCTCCATAGCCTCTCCATTTCTTGTATCAAAGGCTCGAGGAACACGTCTATATCAATGCCTGGTTGTTTAGGGCTAGAAATAAGAATAGTGAGGAGAAGGTACTTTCTCTTCTGACACAACCACGTTGGGATGTTGTACATGGTCAAGATCACTGGCCAAGTGTTGTGGTCACTCATCCTCTAATTGAAGGGATTCATTCCATCGGTGATCAAGACAAACCGTACATTCCTTAGGTCATCGCTGAATTCTTTGTGCTTCTCATCGAACCTTTGCCACTGACTACAATCAGCCGGGTGTGCAATCTTATCATCATCCACCTTGCGCTCATCATCCCACCATGTCATGAGTGAGGCTTCTTTAGGGTTTAGGAAGATACGTCTCAAGCGGTCAGTCACTGGCAGGTACCATATTACCAAGGCAAGAATTCTTCTCTACTTTACATCATTGCCTAATAGAGTGTCCTCTGGGAGCTGAGATTTTTGTACCACATTTTTTGTACCCTTCTTATTCCTCTTTTTCCCCGTGGAGGCTTCATCCCCACCGTAAAGGTCATTGTTCTTGTACCGGCTGGCCCCACACTGGGGACATTTATCTAGTGACTTGAATGTTTCGTCACGAAAAAGTATATAGTGGTTGGGGCATGCATGGATTTTTTTCAACCCCCATTGTCAATGGACTTATAACCTTCTTTGCTTGGTATGTGTTGGCGGGAACTGAGTTTGGTTGTGGCAGCACCCATGACAGGAGACGCAATAGATCATTGAAACTACAGTCTGATCAGCTATACTTAGCCTTCAGGATAAGTAGCTCAAGCACAAAATGTATTCACCCACTCTAAATTTTCTAGACCTTTCGGGCTATTTAGTAAAATCTCTGGTGCAAGGGCTCGAATCATGTCCTTGAAATTATCTTCATCCCCGACACGTGCTCCACCATCATTATTGGCACCACCTTCATCGTTACCATCCCAACCACTAGCATCACCACCTTGTTCATTGCCAAACTCGGGAACCATTCGTGCATCAAGCTCTGCTGAATATTGGGACAGAAATTCTAGGGTTTTGTTGTCGTATTCCTCCTCATCCTTGTCGTTAACAATAACCGTTTCACCTTTATGAATCCATACTTTGTAGTCCTCAACAAATCCTCGCATAATCAAATGTGATCTGATGATAGTCATATCTGTCCATGTCATACGGTTCTTGTAATCTTTACAGAGATAAATAATTGTATCCTTATTCTATGTTAACGTCGCTGCATGCTTCTTTGCGGCTTTAATAAATTTATCCACCTCTTCACATAAACCTATCTTGAACCTTAACGAACCATACATCCAAGAGTTCTTGTACTCCATCTTTTACAACAACAACAAAACAAATATTGAAGGACTACTTGTTCATATATATATATATATAAATGAATCAAATTAATTATTACTTGAGAATAATTGTATATACTTCAGATATATATGAATATAAGTCAAATATAATTACATGAAGCATACAAACACACCATGGTAGAGAAAAATTAATTAATGGCCTATTTATCCATAAATAATTAAAATACATATTTGTTGATTACAATAAACAATTTCAAAGACAACAATTAGCAATAATTATATTTTATCCAATATCTTTCATGCAAACCCTAGTCCAATTTCATCAAACATAAATTTACAAAAATAAAATTAATAAAAAAATCAAACCCTAGATCTAGATCTACATACACATGAAACATTCATAAAACTAACTAATTATTCACTAAAATCAAGAAACATGAACCAAATAAGGGTATGATCTTATCCAAGTACATTCAAAACTTGGGTCTAATTTTCTTCATAAGTAGCTCAAGCACCATAGAAGAGAGAGAAAAGCAAAACTCTAATTAGTCACTAACCAACCATTAAAACTTCAAAAAAAATATGTGGAATAACATTTTCTTACTTTCTACAACCTCTCCACCAAAGGATTTGAGACCAAAACCTTCCTCCCTTAGTAGAGCAATTTTTAGGAGGTGCCCAAGGCCTCCCCACCTTTCTTTCACGGGTTGGAGTGAGTGACCCGAGGAGAAAGAAGGTGTTGTTGTTTTTTTATATGTGGGTCATTTGTAGGAGCGGCTGGTGATTAAGCCGTCCCTATAAATCGGAGGTATTTATATGCGGGGCATTTGTAGGGGCGGTTCAATCACCGGCCGCCCCTACAAATAGCAACACCAGGGGCGGCTGGTGAGTGAGCCGCCCCTACAAATCTGACCCATTTATAGGGGCGGCTCGTATCACCAGCCGTCCTTGCTGTTCTATTTGTAGGGGCGGCTGGTCTCGTGGGTCCCCAGCACGTCACTATAGGGGCGGCTCTATCACTAGCCGTCTCTAAAAAAAATTTATCCCTTCGATATAAATCGTTTTTCACGTAGTGACTGGTAAAAAACTTTCGACTAAATTCATAATTTTAGTCAAGTCTAGAGTTAACAGGGGTACGGGTCCAGTTGTACATGGAATTTCCAGTCGAGTCCAGAGTCCTCTTCCGCACAAGCAAAGAAAAGGGTGAACAAACAGGTCCTGTTCCTGGTGTCATGGATTACGTGTGCTCAGAAAACTGTCGTCATGCATGACTTCTCACATGGGAAGTGACTCTGGCGCACCGGCTGATGTGCGTCCCGTCTATAAAACTGTACGAGGAGGAGCGCATGCTGCATCGGCAGTAGCATACCAGACCATCAGCAGCAAGCTAAAGCGTTCCACTACAGAGAAACGAGCCATCTCTTTTATTCTTTCGCAGGCAGAGGAAATGGCCGGCAGCGGGGAGGAGGCAGCGGCGGCGGCGGTGGTGCAGAACAAGAAGGTGGTGCTGAGGAGGCACGTCACCGGGTTCCCCACCGAAGACGACATGGAGATCACGGTGGGCACTACCGAGCAGCGTGTGCCGGCGGGCTTGACCGCTGTGCTGATCAAGAACCTCTGCCTGTCCTGCGACCCCTGGATGCGTGGCCGCATGAGCAAGCACGACGACGGCGCCAACGTGCCGGCCTCGGACTTTGTGATCGGAGAGGTACGCGTCCAAATTTGCTCCACCGGCCACCGGCCACTGCCGATTAGTCTCTTGTTAAGCGCCATTTGGAGCTTTAGAAATTAGAATCATAGGTGAAGAAATCTGCATGTGATTCATGAATCAGGCCATGGTCAATTACGGTGTGGGCAAGGTGATCGACTCGGCGCACCCAGAGTTCATCGCCGGCGACCTCGTATGGGGGATGAGTGGATGGGAAGAGTACACCCTCGTCACCCAGCCGGAGTCCCTGCACAAGATCAACCACGCCGACCTGCCGCTCTCCTACTACACGGGCGTTCTTGGTCAGCAACCTGCATTTTGTGTTGTTCCTCCATTCTCTTTTCAACGTCTACTAGTAACTGACTGACGATGCGATTCTGGAACCACCACTGCGACGTTGCAGGCATGCCGGGGCTGACTGCGTACGCTGGGTTTACCCAGGTCGCCAGGCCAAACAAAGGCGACTTCGTGTTCGTCTCAGCAGCGTCGGGCGCCGTCGGGCAGGTCGTCGGGCAGCTTGCCAAGATCGCCGGCTGCTACGTGGTCGGCAGCGCCGGCTCCGACGAGAAGGTGAGCCTCCTCAAGACCAAGTTCGGCTACGACGACGCCTTCAACTACAAGTCCGAGAACGACCTCAGCGCCGCGCTCAAGCGCTGCCTCCCCGACGGCATCGACATCTACTTCGACAACGTGGGCGGCACGACACTCGACGCCGCGCTGCTGCACATGCGCCACGGCGGCAGGGTCACCGTCTGCGGGATGATCTCGCAGTACAACCTGGAGGAGCGGGACGGCCTGCGCAACCTGTTCTGCATCATCCCGAAGTCCATCCGGGTGGAGGGGTTCAACGTCAGTCGCTTCTTCCATCTGTACGCGAGGTTCGAGGAGGAGATGGCTGGGTACATCAAGGACGGGAAGGTCGCCGTCGTGGAGGACGTCGTCGAGGGCATTGAAAGCGCACCGGCAGCTCTGATTGGGTTGTTCTCTGGCAAAAATGTAGGGAAGCAGTTGGTTGCTATTGCAAGGGCATAAGTTGAAGCAGGAACTACATCGTAGTGACGAGACGAGCAAAACAAGTTTTATGCTACTTGTGTGATGACAGCGCGGACCGGCGGTAATAGAGCTGCTCTGTACCGGTCCTTGTTATACGTAATAAGAGAATAATATCAATGTTGTGTATTGTGTTGGGAGAAAAAAAACATATTTATAATTTGCATTTCATCAGCATATTCACATCTGAATGAATGCCAGTGTAGTTTTATTTGAAATTGATTTCAGTCATGATAGATCAACGAAGCAGTCGATTCACACTGATGTTATTCCGTTGTATTACTAACGTGGTTATTATGGAAGCAAGCCAAATGGTCCGCTTTCAAAAACTAGATGGTCTAATGTTCTCTGGGTTTCCTTTTCCCTGAGAGTAGTAAATATCACGTTTTTAAGGTGAAGGACAGCTAGGTTTTCAACAAAATAGAAAAGGATACCAATCACATTATGGGACAATTAAAAACTTGTTTTTGGGAAAAACTACCAAATTAGATGTTGAAAGCTCTCTCATGAGAGGGACCTCATAGTGCGTGGTTGGTCGGTTTCACTGTTAAAAAAAGATTTTTAGAGACGCCTCCCTTTTCTAACAGAAGCGGTTTTCTTAGCACGCCATCTCTAACCTTCGCGGGAGGCACTGTAGCTATACAACTGTTGCTAAAAAATATTTTTTAGGGGCGGTTCCATTAAGAAAACCACCCCTAGAAATGTTTCTGTTTTTAGGGATGGTTCTATTAAGAAAACCGCCTCTGAAAATACGATTTTTAAGAACGGTTGCTTATGTCAAACGTCTCTAAAGAAAGTAATTTTTAGAGATGGTTTTGTTAAGTCCACCGCACCTAAAAATCGATTTTCAAGGGCGGTTGACTAAGTTAACCACCCTTAAAAATAGCTGCAGCACAAATAATTTCATATCTATTTTAAATGAAGTCGGATGAAGACAAAGTTTATATAAAAATTGTAGAGCTCGACGAGATTTAAAACTTTGTAGTCGATAAATTTTTTATTTGAGATCATTTAGGGTTCTAAATATATAAATTAAGTCTCAGATTTTGAATTTTTTTTTTTATTATTTTTCAAATTACCTTGGTTGGAGAAATGTCCTATATCAAAGTTGTAGTACTCGATGAGATCTTAAACTTTGTACCTGAAAGTTTTCTTATTTAAGATTGTTTATAAGTTAAAATATTGATTGCAAGATTCGTGTATATTAGTATAATAAATAGACCGCATTGGAGAACTAGACAAAAATGACTGTGTGGTGTAATGGTATGGCATGGAATGCGCGAGAAAGAGGTTTTGGGTTCGACGGTGTCTGCACTTATGCACCTATTCAAAACAAGTGAAAAATAAATTTTGTGAGCTATGGCTGGTCCTCGGCCCTGCGGACTTACTTCTAGAGGCTGAAACCTCTGAAAATCAATTATTTTTACAATCGGTGGTATAGAGGCTGAAACCTCTGAAAATCAATTATTTTTACAATCAGTGGTATTGTAGCGGTTTTTCAAACCGTTCCTGAAAACCGATTTTAACCATCTGTAAAAATCTTTTTTGTACTAGTGGTTGCCCTAGCAAGGTCAGCTAACAAGCCTAGGTACTTCTTTTTAGATAATGGATTTTCATTAATCGAGCTCTATATTCATGAAGGATATGCTTGTAGCCATTAGATTAGAAAATAAACACCGCTAGTGTCTTCAGAAGTTTTTATAGAACCATCACATTCAAGAGTACTTTCAGCAATTAATCTTCCTTTAGCAACCGGCGATTCCATTATTGTCAAAACATATTGCAATTATTTGTACTACGATCAAACAAGTTATACTATTATATACGTTCATATAACTGTTGTCGTGATGGCATGAATGCGTGACAAAATGCCTACTTCATCCAATTCTTTTGTGTAGACAGTTTTAACGCCAAGTAAATGAATGGTCTAGATTTCTCATATATCCATTCCGCTATAAAGGTATTGAAGTCCTCTGCAACTTTGTGAACAGTGGCAAAATTCTATAAAGCTAATAAGATGCCCTATAACAATGATGAACAGGAACACACACAGTCTGACGTATTTCATAATATGGATGAAATTAATTTCTGAAATTACTCTATCTAAACCCCTTCTAATAAGCTGATTTGATCCATAAGACTTGACCTAAAATATAGTGGATTAAAAATTTGCATCTCACCTAGGGCAACCACGCAACAAGCATGGCAACAAACTCTCAGCGATCCACTCGTTCCTTCCATCCTTCTTTTTCTGCACTTCGCGACGATCCTCGCTGCTATGACCATAACACTGTTTCAATCTACGCCGAATGCGGTATAGCCATCAAGGATATCAAGGGAAAGCAAGAGACTGAGGGCAAAGCAAAGAGAGAGCATGACACCAAACTGTTTTTTAGGGAAGGACAAGCCTTAATTCTCTTTCTTCTTTTTGTCCCTTTTTTTTATTTCTCCTTTGCACATAATCGAGCGTGGGCGGTGCTAGGTATGGAAAATATGTGTGCTACAGGTTTTGGAGAGACCAAGATCAAAATGTGGCAGCGCTGGGAGAAAAAGAAATGGTTGCCGCCATTGGTTGATAATAATCTCTCTCTCTTCTCTTGTCTTCCCTTGTCTACTATATATACACACATAAAAAGACTCTAAAATTATTATCTGTCTGGTGATACTGTCGACGAAATCTAGTCGGCAGTCTACCGGTGGGTTTACCCATGGTAGTAGATGATCGGTGGAGGTGTGCGTAATAGGAATCGGATGGTGACACGGGCGCAGAGACAGCGGTTTAGACAGGTTCAGGTCTTCTGATCGACGTAATACCCTACGTCATATGTCTTTGCTTGATTATATTGAATATGAGATGAATTCGAGGGGGTCCCTACCCGCCTTATATAGTCTGAGGGGTAGGATTACAAGTCGGTTTAGACCTAGATCTATTCGGTTATATAGTAATTATTTACAAGGAATATGATATCTATCGTATCCAAAAAGGTCTTCCTTCATTGCCAAGATGTCTTCTGATTGTCTTGCGGTGCACGCCAACCAGAGCTGGGCACCGTAGGCCTTGATCTTATGGGCTGGACCTTCCCTATCGGTGCGGCCTATGTCCATTGTCGTGGGTACCTGGGGTTATACCCCCCACAGCTAGTCCTCGAGCGCCTTGTATCCGCTGAGCAATGCCGTCTTGATCATGTCCGAGCAATTTAACTTGGAGTCAGCTAGCAAATCTAGCAATCTAACCAGTTTAACTGGTAATCCAATCAACAAAACGAAGTGTCAACTAGTTTAACTAGTAATCCGACCGGTGGAAATTGAAGCCAGCCAATTTATCAGGTGACCTGATCTCGGACTTAGCCAAGTAAGTCTTGCCAGAAGGATGTAAGGAGCTCAAGTTTAAAATTTAAAAATTCTCCACCTTAGGTGAAGTGTACAAACTTAGGCTTCATTAGCGAAGTCAGATGATCATCATCCATGACTTATGCAAAGAGAATATTAGTACTAATATATGCGCCGCAAGGTGCAATATATACATTGTAGTCCCCGAGCCTGACAGTAGGTGAAGAAGACACCTGGTGTCAGGATCAAAGAATTTCAACGATCACTTAGTCAAAACAACCAATTTGCAGCTTAGCCGAGCACACAGCTAGTCCCCAGCTTAGCTGAAAAATTTGTAAGAAGAAAAATAGTACATTCACCACAAGGTGAAGTGTACACACTTAGTCCCTGAGCCTGCTATAAGATAGAAAAACATCTTGTAGTAGGATCAAAGAATTAAGTGTAAAAGACGAAATTCCCGCACTTAGCATTGGACATCTAGATTAAAACTTGATAATATCGAGCGGTAAAACATGGAGAAAACAGCAAGTGCTTAGCACTGGATTACTGCGATAGATATACTTATCAAAGCCCCTGACATGCCGTCCAAGATCAGCACCCTGATCTAGGCATCATGGAAAACCTTGATATCACACATGACATGCAGCGTCTGCAAAATATAGTAAGCCAACAAGCGAATCAGCAGACGAAGTCTCCAGCTTAGCCGACGAGCCCCCAGTGTAACTGACGATGAAATGACAAGCAATCCAACCAGTTGGTTGGCAAAGAATCAAGTACCGAGTAGCCCAACCAACTGGTCGACGACGAAGTCATGAACCTAGTGGTCCGACAAGTTGATCGGCGGAGAAATCCGAAGGCCAGATGGTGCAACCACCCAGACGATGATCTTGCAATACAAATATATAGGACAGGTAGTACATGATTTAAAACTAAAATATAAGAACTCGGTGATGAAGAAAACAGAGCGGAGTTTATCAGGAGCAATGTATCGGTGAATTTTATATCCTGTAGAGTAGTTTATGTTTATTTATAGTTTATTCATAATTGTATAAAGGACTAAATCTCCATGCTTAGCACTGGACATAGGAGTAAAATTTAGAGAGTGCTAAGCACTTAAAAATAGAGAGAGTACTTAGCAATTAACTGTGGCGAATTTTGGAGAGTGCTTAGGACTATACCATGGCAGAATTGAAGAACATGGTGAGATTTGGAGAACATGGAGAAATTTGGAGAACATGGAGAGATTTTGAGAACATGGAGAGATTTGGAGAACATGGAGAGATTTGGAGAACATGGAGAGTGCTTAGCACTATACCGTGGCGAACATTGGCGACCCATGGTGAAAATTGGAGATCATGGTAAAATTTGGAGATCGTGGTGAAAATTGGAGACCCATGAAAAAAATTGGAGATCGTGGCAAAAATTGGAGACCTGTGGCAAAAATTGGAGATCGTGGCGAAAATTAGAGACCTGTGGTGAAAATTGGAGATCATGGCGAAAATTGAAGACCCGTGGCGAAACTTGGAGAACATGGAGAGTGCTTAGCACTATACCGTGGCATGCCACTATCGACAAAATCTAGTCAGCAATCTACTAAGTGGTGTACCCATTGTAGTAGATGATCGGTGGAGGTGCACTTAATAGGACCCGGATGGTAACACGGGTGCAGAGATAGTGGTTTAGACCGGTTCAGGCTGTCTGATCGACGTAATACCCTATGTCCTATGTCTTTGGTTGATTGTATTGAATATGAGATGAATTCAAGGGGGTCCCTACCCATCTTATGTAGTCTACGGGGTAGGGTTACAAGTCGGTTTAGGCCTAGATCTATTCGGTTATATGGTAAGTATTTACAACGAATACGATATCTATCATATTCAAAAAGGTCTTCCTTCATCGCCAAGATGTCTTCTGATTGCTTTGCGTGGGGAGCGGAGAGGCGACGGTTGGGAGAAAGTGGCTAGAGTAGATGGGCTCGGCTCGCTGGCCAGACTAGTAGCAGTAGCGCATGGGGCTACGACGTTGGGGTCTGGGCTGTAGGATCTCTGATACGCCTAGAGGGGGGTGAATAGGCCTATAAAAATTCAACTCAAACCGAAGTCAAAATCATCCGCGGCACTACCGCTCTGTGAGCACAGCACTACCGCATCTGCAGGAGAGATTAGTTCACAATTCAAAATCTACCCAACAAAATTTAGATCGTGTAAATTTCTTAGCTTCCGGCAGGGTGGTCGATCATAGATCAACAGCTAAAAATGGTGAGAACACCACACACAAGTAGATCGACCTCAATCCTAGAAATCACCTCAACAACAATAAGAACATAAGTGTAGCAACACAAGCACAAGATGACACAAGAATTTATCCCATGGTTCTGCTCGCCACCAAGGGTTGCCTACGTCCATGTTGTTGAGGTATGCCACTAAGGCTTAAGGATTTGCAACCCTACCTCATTCTCTAGTAAAGAGAGTGAACTCTTGAGATGAGGGGTGATTTTACTTGCTGTAAGAGGTGGTTACAAACCTCCCGGGGCTGTCACACAAGTTGGCAAGCTCCACGGGCGACGCTCTAGCCGGCTAAGAGCCAAGCACCAAGAGTAACAAACACAACCACTAGCCAAAACGAGAACTAAGTGCTCTTTAGAGTTTGGAATCAATCGAACTGCTCTCAAATCATGTTTTGGACCCTTATCCCTTAAGGATTGATTGGGAAATCAATGGATTTGCTTGAGGGCTTGAGGTCAACAATGGAGAGAGAGAGAGAGAGTTCCTGCTCTATTTTGGGCATGTTGAAGTGAGGAAGAAGAGAGCAGGTTAGTTCCTTCTATTTTTCTTACCGTTGGAGAGGAAGGGCAAGGTATATATGCCCCCCACCCCCAACAGTCACTTGAATCACAGATAGCCATTTGGGAGGAAAGGGAAAGGTATATATACCCCCAGCCCACAATGGACACCGCACCCAAGAGGTCGGGTGAGACGAGGTCGCGACCAAAGGATCGGGCGAGCCGGAGCCCGTGACCTTGGGGTCGAGCGAGACGGAGCCCGTGACCAAAGGGTCGGGTGAGCCGGAGCCCATGACCTTGGGGTTGGGCGAGACGGAGCCCACGACCAAAGGGTCAGGCAAACCGAAGCCTGTGCCCAAGGGGTCAAGCGAGTCAGAGCTCGCACGCAAGGGTTCGGGTGAGTCAGAGCTCGCACCCAAGGGGTCAGTCGAGTCAGAGCTCAGACCCCGTAAGACAGCAAGGGTAATAGTGAAGAGTAGACTATCTTGGCTATGAATCTAAGGATGCTTGTGGTTGTTTGAGTACTTGGTAGCACATACTAGCTTAAGCATTATGTCCCCCTTTATAGTACGGCTTTTCCTATACTCAAATTCAAGATATAAAAGAATCATAAACCTCTTTTGAGTTTGAAGCCATCTATATATATGTAATTGGGGGCTCCTCCGTTTCGTGTAGCATTCTCAAATATAAATTCCCTGCTTGTCATCTCGATAAATCTCATTAGTTCTCTAATTGTGTGGTCATTATCACCAAAACCCACAATTAGGGCTTGATTGAAGTTTCAATCTCCCCCTTTTTGGTGATTGATGACAACCCAATTAGAGCTTACAAAAGTTATGAAATAAATACTGAGATTTTCAAGCCATGGGTGTAGAGCCTCCCTCTAAGTATGTGAATAGAGAATTGAATTCTTAAATTATCATAAGAAGCCAAGATTCACATTTTAGTGAAAGTGATGGGGCTCCCCCTACATCCATGCTCCTGTGGGGTGCTACATACTATGTTAGATATGTAAAACATGATGCAAATGACAATTTATGCACAAATTGGTTTGCTGTTGCTGCTGAGTGTGGCACTGACGCACTTGCTATAATGACATAGATCAGACCAGACACCACATAGCATGTGATACATATAAAGATATACATTCTAGCACAATTGTATCAGAAGCTACATCATAGATTAATATATGTCCATATCCCACACAAAGAGTCAAATAGTAGCATTATTTCACAATTTACTCTCACCTAATGAAGACTACTCTAAATAGATATGAACATGACTCTAGCTGCAGCAACCTCCATGGCATCGAAAAATTTGTTGACCCCTCTAATTTTCTCCCGCTTTGGCATAAAGTACCAAAAATAGAAGAAAAGAAGAAAGATCAACACCTACTCGTCATCTCCCTGGATGTCCGTCGAATCAATATCATCACCTCCTGTGGCAGTCCTGGCACCACCACCACCACCATCATTGTCGAAGTCAATACGTGCATGGCCCTCATGGTGAGTAGTGGCAGTGTCCCTCGGCTCCTATCTCTTACGGTATCTCTCTAGGGTCTCATCCTAATCTGCTGCTCGCCCTTGCTCCTCCTCCTCATCAACATCATCCTCATCATCTGAATCTGTGTCAGAGAGACTCAGAAGCTCATACTGTGGAGCAGGTGGAATAGGAGAAAGTGGTGGAAGGTCCTATCCACACTGTTGACACTGCTCAAGCTATGTCTCATACGCTCTATCAGCTGCATAGGTACACTTGCCAAAGATTGTCTTCAACCACTTGCCAATTCTTCATCTTGCCTCCTCTACGAGACCTAGAGCGGGAAGACTCAGGGATATCTACATGAGCATGATTGCTTCCCGCTCCCTGAGTAGCTGCAGCTGGCTAGGTCTTCTCAATTTTGTAGACGGTATGCATCCCATCCTTCAAAAAATAAAATCCAGTGACCCTCTCAATCATGAACATGAGGTAAGGGGCATAGGGCAGCCCCCTCCTCCCATCCTCCACTGCAAATTTTAACTCAGTCCACATGAATCTAGGGACATTGAACCTGTTCCCACCTAGAGCAAATCTAGCCAACACATTTCTCACATAGCCATTAATATCTGAGGCTGCTCCATCCTTTGGGTTGATGGTGTTCCTGATGAAGTTGTTGAGGATGTAATAGAAGCTGTGTAGACCACTCCTCTTGCCATCTGCAGTCCTTCTATTTCTCCATATGGATGTCATGGATCTCAGCTCGAGGCTCATCATGAATGTAAGTGTAACCTCTATGCTCCTCCCCAAAGCTAAGAATCTGGCTGAAAGTAACAAAGTCAACTTGGTAGTGCCAATCGTTAGTCATCTAGTGAATCTCATCAGAGGTCTGGTCATAGAAGTATATGGCATGGAACTGTGCAAGGACCTCCTCATTCCAGTTATACTAGAAACCCATGATGTCTGAAAGCTAGAACCTATCATAAATTTTGATTACCTTGTGAAACTCAGGCTCCTCCTTCTCCTACATCTCATCCCAATCAATATACTGCATCTTGATGATCTTAGTTTTCTTGGATGCAAGAATGGTAGTGGCATAAAAGTTGGAATAAAACTAATTCCAAAATCTGTATTCAATGCCCAAATCCTTGCACACTTCATAGGTATTGATCCTTCTTGCCTCTTCCACCAGCTTCCAACTCTTGGAATAGTTGTTAACTGCATGCTGACGAGAGTCATCTAGAGGTCTCATGATGATCTCATCCTCAAAATCTCTCATGTATCTACCATCAAGCTCAGACAGATGCTGTGGGGTGTCAGGAATGGCATTAGTGGTAAGACCTATCATCTCTAGCCTCTCCTCATCATTAATGTATTGCTCGTGCCTCTCCCTATCACCAAGTCCCCTTAGAGCTACACTACTGCCTGCTGCTGTTGACCTCCCACGACGACGGTGAAGTGGATCCTTGTCTCTTTGCTCATTCATCTTCCTTTTCCCCCTTCGGTCATTATCTCCATGCTCCATCTTCTCAAGCGAGGAATGGAGAGGAGAGGGAAGAAACTACTCAGACTAGGGGTAGTAGCAGTCATCAATGATGTTGAGGGAGTGCTAGCAGCTATCGCGGCACTGCCAGAGATCGACAATGCATGGCCAAGCGACGGCGATGGTGCGGGCACGAGAGGAGAGAGAGGCATGGGCATCGGCATCGGGGGAAGAGAGAGAGGGAAAGAAGTTACTGTGGACCTAAGGATAAGAGGACGAATAAATGGGTCCTATAGTAAAACCGCTTAGGCCGACTCTCAGTTGAGATTCAAAGTGCGGCACTACCGCACGCCTAGCCTGGCACTGCCGCACGGCAGGCGTGACACTGCCACACTCCCCAAAATAGTGAGAGTTAGCTATAATCTATATGACTCTCTCTATGTAAGATATGGACACATATCACCTATATACCATGACCAGAAACAGATAATCAATACAGACCATGATCATGATACATAAGTTGCCTTTTATAAATCATTTTCATGCATAATATGAAAATTTTCAACTCTTTTGCCAAGATACTAGTTTATCAAATAGAGGCATGCTAAAATTCAAACCACATTATGAGAATCAAGTATATTTAGCACACTACGCAAAGCACAAAACCTTGACACATCGAGGGGCTTTGTGAAGATATCGGCTAGTTGCTTTTTGGTGTTCACATGGCGAATTTCGATATCTCCTTTGGTTTCGTGGTCTCTCAAGAAATGATGATGGATGTCTATGTGCTTGGTTCTAGAGTGGCTTATGGGATTGTTTGCAAGCTTAATGACACTCTCATTATCGCACAAGAGTGGGATTTTAGTGAAATGACATCCAAAATCTTGAAGAGTTTGACTCATCCAAAGTAGTTGGGCACAACATGCACCGGCCGTAATGTACTCGGCCTCAGTAGTGGAAAGGGCTACACAATTTTGCTTTTTAGAACTCCAAGGCACTAGGGATCATCCAAGGAATTAACATGTCCCCGAAGTGCTTGTTCAATCTACTTTGCAACCGGCATAATCGGAATCCGAATACCCAAGTAGATCAAACTTAGAGCCCTTTGGATACCACAAACCAAGGTTAGGAATGTGTACTAAATATCTCAAGATTCTCTTAACGGCCACCAAGTGACACTCTTTCGGGTTAGCTTGAAATCTAGCACACATGCACACACTAAGCATAATATCAGGTCTAGATGCACACAAATAAAGTAGAGAGCCAATCATGGAATGATATACCTTGGTATCCATGGCATTCCCTTCAATGTTGAGATCAAGATGTTTATTGATCGGCATGGGAGTTTTGATAGGCTTGGCATTCACCATGTCAAACTTCTTGAACATATGATGGGTGTACTTTGTTTGACTAATAAAAGTTCCATCCTTCACTTGCTCGATTTGAAATCCAAGGAAGAACTTCAATTCACCCATCATAGACATATCAAATCTCTTGGTCATGATCCTACTAAATTCCTCACAAAAAGAATGATTAGTACTACCAAATATTATGTCATCGACATATATTTGGCACACAAATATATCTTTGCCAACTTTTTGAGTGAAAAGGGTAGGGTCGGCTTTGCCTATTTCAAAGCCTTGTTTAAGCAAGAATTCCTTAAGGCATTCATACCATGCTCTTGGTGCTTGCTTAAGCCCATAGAGCGCCTTTTGGAGTTTGTAGACATGGTTGGGGAACTTGGGATGTTGAAAACCTAGTGGTTGCTCAACATAGATAAGTTCTTGAATGGGGCCATTGAGGAATGCACTCTTCACATCCATTTGATATAGCTTGAAATTGTGATGAGCGGCATAGGCTAGAAGCATTTGGATTGCTTCAAGTCTTGCCACTGTTGCATATGTTTCCTCAAAGTCCAAGCCCTCTACTTGAGTGAAACCTTGAGCAACCAATCTTGCCTTGTTTCTTGTCACCACACCATTCTCATCTTGCAGGATTCGGAAGATCCACTTGGTGCAATGATATTGGTGTTGGGTCTCTCCACCAAGGTCCACACTTGGTTTCTTTCAAAGTTATTGAGCTCTTCTTGCATGGCCATCACCCAATCCAGATCACCAAGTGCTTGTTCTACCATAAGTGGCTCCAAAGAGGAAACAAACGAGTAATATTGACAAAAGTTTGCTAAATGTGATTGAGTTGTTACCCCCTTAGCCTTGGATGATCAATGGCCTCTTGTCCATCTTCTAGATCTTCATTATCTTCTTGCTCGAATATGGGTTGTAGGTTCTGTCCTTGAATCAGAGTTGGAATTGCTATTGCTATTAGAGGGAGTGCGGCACTACCGCTCCGCTGATTTGCAGCAGGGGTCTGCTCCCCCTCAACATCAGGTACGTTAGTGGAAATTGGTGCTACAGCAACTTGAGGAACCACCACTTCAGTGACTTCATCTTCTTGTGGTCTAATATCACCAGTAGCCATTTGCTTGATTGCTTCACATGGTGGATCCTCCTTTCCTACAACACTTGAACCAACTTGCTCCACTTGAGAGCCGTTAGATTCATCAAATGTCACATCTACCGCAATCTCAACTCTCCTAGAGGTTTTGTTGAAGACATTGTAGGCATGCTCATTTGATCCATAACCAAGAAGAAAACCTTCATCAACTTTAGGTGCAAACTTAGAGATTTTGGGTTTATTGTTAAGTATGAAACACTTGCACCCAAACACTCTAAAGTAAGACACCTTAGGCTTGTTACCGGTTAGAAGCTCATATGAAGTTTTCTTCAACTTCTTGTGTAGGTAGAGGCGGTTGATGGCATGGCAAGCGGTGTTGAAAGCGTCACACCAAAAGATGTTCGGTGTCTTGTACTCATCTAGCATTGTCCTTGCCATGTCAATGAGTGTATTGTTTTTTCTCTCCACTACACCATTTTGTTGAGGGGTGTATGGAGTTGAAAACTCATGCTTGATGTCCTCTTCATCAAGAAACTCCTCAACTTAGCTGTTCTTGAATTCGGTCCCATTGTTGCTTCTCATTTTCTTGATGGGGAGACCGAACTCCTTTTGAGCTCTTCTAACAAAAGTCTTCACTTTGCCTCTAACTTGACACTTATCAAACAAGAAAAATACCCAAGTGAAACGGGAAAAATCATCAACAATAACAAGACCATATTTGTTATCCCCGATACTTAGGTAGGTGACCGGTCCAAAGAGATCCATGTGTATGAGCTCCAATGGTTGCGTCATGGTCATGATGCTCTTTGGTGGGTGAGGTACGCCAACTTGCTTTCTGACTTCACAAGCACTACATATCCTATCCTTCTCAAAGTGAACATTTGTTAGCCCAAAGATGTGTTCGTCCTTTTGAAGTTTGGCTAAGTTCCTCATCCTAAAATGGGCTTGTCGGCATTGCCAAAGCCACCCCATGCTAGATTTTATCACTAAACAAGTCTCAAGATTAGCTTTACTTTTGTTGAAATCAACTAGGTAAAGCTTGTTCTTTAAATAACCCGTAAAGACAATAGAGGAATCCTCCCTTCTAAAGACTTCCACACCCTTATCCGTAAAGAGACAATTGTAGCCCATCTCACGCAATTGAGAAATAGACAACAAATTGTAACTCAATGAATCAACATGTAATACATTTGTAATTGAATGCTCAAAGGTTATAGCAACTTTACTAAGACCAGTCACATCCCCTTTTGAATTGTCTCCAAAGACAATATTTTCATTTGAGTGTGTCATAGGGGAATATGATGAGAACATACTCCTTTCTCCGGTCATATAATTTATACATCCACTATCAAGCACCTAGCTTGACCCACCGGAGGAGTATGCCTGCAAAACATATTTAGTTGCTTGATTTATGTCCCCAATTAGACTTGGGGCCTTGCAGGTTATTCACAAGAAATTTAGGAACCCAAATAGAAGTATTCTTATTTGTGTTGGCTTCCTTTCCAATATATTTAGAAGCCACTTTTCCACTGTTGTTGTTCCTTAAAACAAAATATGAAGTGAAGCTTTGTCGAGATGGTTGAAACTTTGGTTGATAGGCATACTTATTTATAGTGCCCCACACTCATTCCTTTGGCTTCTGTTGTACCTATTTCTGCTGGGACACGTTCTTCTTGGGCTTAGTTTGATTAGGAGCAGAATTGGTAGCCTTCCCATTTTTGCGGGGAGCGGCATAGTAGGCCTTAACTGCGGCACTACCGTGGTGCGGCACTGCCGCTATCTGTACAGGCTGATCTGTACCAACTCTTTCCTTCCTCTCAAACTTGACACACTCATAGCCATTTATGATCTTTCTTCCATTTGTCTTGGCTCCTGTAGTGTGCCCAAGCCCATGCTTGATTGAGGGGTGTCTCCCTTGCTTGAATTGAGGCACTTTTGAATTATTTCCCTTCTTGTCACTTACTTGAGCCTTACCACTCAAGCAGCCCTTGCCAATGATCTCATTGAGTCTAGCAATTTCTTTTCTCATTGCCTCCATATTTGCAAGGTTAGTGGAATAAGCATTCAAATCAATATGATAACATTTTTCACAACATTGACTAGTGGAGGTAGTAGAGGCATCCTTTGCCTTAGAGGGATGTGAGTTGCTATCCCAAAGAATGTTATATTGCAGCTCAAGTTCTTTGTGCTTTCCATCTAAGTTATAATATTTTTTCTTGAGTGCAATATTTTCTTTCTTTGTGATAGCATGGTCCCCTTGTTCTTTGGCCAAGGCCTTGCACAAGGATTCCACCTCACTTCTCTCTAATGCAAGAGCTTCCTTGCTAGAAATGTAGAGATCCTCTTATTGGATAAGAGTTTCCTCTCTAGATTCTAGCTCGGCTTGGACACTCTCTAAGTCTTCCATTAGCGTAGTGATGAATAATTTTGTCTTTCCATACAAATTTTTAGTTATCATGTTTATTTCTTCATCATTAGATTCATCATGACTAGAGCTATCACTAATATCACTACTAGAGATATCACTATGAGGTGGGGTTGGAGGAGCTTTGGCCTTGGATTTAGATTTTACCTTCTCACCCTTTGCCATAAGACAAATGTGAGGGGAGTAGTAGTCATCATCGGACATGTTGGTGAAGAGTCTTGGTGAAGAAGATAGCTCATGGATAGCAATGGTTGCAACTTTCTCATCTTCTGCACATGGGCTTTCTTTAGTTGAGTCCCATTTGTGCCCAATGTGAGCCTCTCCCAGGTACTTCTTACTATTTCTATGGTCGGCTTTCTCCTCTTTCTTGTCCTTCTTGTATTTGTTGTCCTTGATCTCATGTGGACACTTGGCAATGAAGTGATCGGTGCTTCCACAATTGTAGCATGTCCTTTTTTCTTGTTTGGGAAGCTTCTCTTCACTACCTTGTAGCCTTGCTTCTTCAACCCTTTGTGATTCCTCTTCATAAAGAGAGCAACATCATCAACTTCCTCATATTGATCATCTTCATGTTCTCTCTCACTAGAGGATGAGGTGGTCTCTACTCTTTCATGAACTTGCTTGCTTGCTTTGGGCTTGCTAGTTGAAGCTTGTTGGTTGATCTTGTACTTGCTTGTAGAGCTTTGCTTGCTTGATTTGTTGGCCTTGAGAGCTACATCTTTGATCTTGATGCCCTTTAACTTTGCTTGCAATTCTCCAAATTTCTTCCTCTCATTTGCTTCTTCTCTTTGCATGTCAAAGGTCAAGATCCTCCCAAGTACATCATTTGGTGTGAAGTACTCAAACTTCTTCTTGTCTCTAATTAGAGTGACTACGGTCTCATTTCTAGGTGAATAAGCTTCCAACATAATCTTGATGACTTTATGATCATCTAGCTCATTACAACCATAGCCTCTAATCTTGCCCACCATTGTCATCAACCTATCAAACATTTCTTGTGTCCCTTCTCCATCCAAGATTACAAACCGGTTGAGCTTTCAGATCAACAAGTCAATTCTTGCCTTTCGCACTTTGTCAACCCCTTCATGTGCTAGGTGCAAAGTCTCCCATATTTGCTTGGCAACATCAACTCCAATCACTCTATTGTACTCATCACCATCCAAGGCACTAAGCAACACACTCGTGGCTTGACCATTTAGGTGAATGATTCTCATCTCTTCTAGTGTTGGATTCTTCGGATCAACCGATGGCTCAAATATGTTGCAAACAACCTCCCAAATGTTGGGATGAAGACCTATAAGATAGGCTCTCATCGAGTGCTTACATTTGGCAAAGTTAGTCCCATCGAAATGAGGTAACTTGCCCGTGGGCACATTGATGAAAGACTTGCGCTCATGGTTAGTCATAGACATAGAAGAATAGTTAAAGGATACGGCGGCATATTTGTTGTCATCATTCTTCTTGCCCTTTCCTTTCTTGTCCTTCTTGCTATGCACTCAGTAGGACTCATCATCGTCACCATCTTTGGAGCAGCTAGATAGCTCACTTGAAGATGCATTGGAGGCCTTTGCTTCTTGTTCCTTCTTCTTTCTTGCTTCTCTTCTTTTTCTTCTAGCTTCTATCTTGAGTCTTCTTTCTTCTTTTCTTACTTTCATTACTTCTAACCATTGTTGTTACTTCTTCTTCTCTCTTGCTTCTCTTTTCTCTTTTCTAGCTTCCCTTCTTCTTCTTCTTTCTTCTTCATTTTGAGCTTTTTCAGCATTGGTCACCTCTAGCTGTGGGAGCGTGGAGTTGCTCGTTGTAGAGGCGCTAAGCTCACTGCTATTGGTGTCATGCAGCCCAATGTCCTCCGGATCGACATTGATGGGCTTCATAACACCGAATCCTCTCCCGGGCTCCATACCTCACGCGGTGAAGCGCACACGAGCTAACCTAGCTCTAATACCACTTGTAGGATCTCTGGAACGCCTAGAGGGGAGTGAAAAGGCCTGTAAAAATTCAACTCAAACCAAATTCAAATTCATCCACGGCACTGCCGCTCCGTGAGCACGGCACTGTTACACCTCGAGGAGAGATTAGTTCACAGTTCAAAATCTATCCAATGAAATTTAGATCATGTAAATTTCTTAGCTTTCTGCAGGGTGGTAGATCACAGATTGATAGCTAAAAATGATGGGAACACCACATACAAGTAGATCAGCCTCAATCCTAGAAATCACCTCAACAACAACAAAAACACTAGTGTAGCAACACAAGCACAAGATGACACAAGGATTTATCCTGTGGTTTAGCTCGCCACCAAGGCTTGCCTATGTCCACATTTTTGAGGTATGACACTAAGGCTTAGGGATTTGCAACCCTACCTCGTTCTCAAGTCAAGAGAGTGAACTCTTGAGATGAAGGGTCATTTTACTTGCTGCAAGAGGTGGTTACAAACCTCCCGGGACTGCCACACAAGTTGGCAAGTTCCACGGGTGACGCTCTAGCCAGCTAGGAGCCAAGCTCCAAGAGTAACAAACACAACCACTGGCCAAAATGTGAACCAAGTACTCTTTAGTGTTCGAAATCAATGGAACTGCTCTCAAATCAAGTTTTGGACCCTTATCCCTCAAGGATTGATCTGGAAACCAATGGATTTGCTTGAGGGCTTGAGATCAACAATGGAGTGAGAGAGAGAGAGCTCCTGCTCTGTTTTGGGCATGTTGAAGTGAGGAAGAAGAGGGCAGGTTAGTTCCTTCTATTTTTCTTACCATTGGAGAGGAAGGGGAAGGTATATATACCCCCACCCCCAATGGTTCCTTGAATCATAGATAGCCATTGGGGAGGAAAGAGAAAGGTATATATACCCCCAGCCCACAACAGACACTACACCCAAGAGGTTGGGCGAGATGAGGCTACGACCAAAGGATTAGGCGAGCCCGAGCCCACGACCTTGGGGCCGGGCGAGACGGAGCCCATGACCAAAGGGTCGGGTGAGCCAGAGCCCATGACCAAAGGGTTAGGCGAACCGGATCCCGTGCCCAAGGGGTTGGGCGAGTCGGAGCTCTCACCCAAGGGGTCGAGCGAGTCGGAGCTCGCACCCTAGAAGACAGCAAGGGTAATAGTGAAGTGTAGACTGTCTTAGCTATGAATCTGAGGATGCTTGTTGTTGTTTGAGCACTTGGTAGCACATACTAGCTTAAGTATTGTGCCCCCCTTTATAGTACGGCTTTTCCTATACTCAAATTCAAGATATAAAATAATCTTAAACCTCATTTGAGTTTGAACCCATCTATATTTGTAATTGGGGTCTCCTCCATTTCGTGTAGTATCCTCGAATATAAATTCCCTGCTTGTCATCTCGATAAATCTCATTAGTTCTCTAATTGCGTGGTCATTATCGCCAAAACCCATAATTAGGGCTTGATTGCACTTTCAGGGGTGCGTGGCCCAGGGCTAGCGTGACGAGCGACATTAGGGAGGGATCAGGATCACCGGCGGCCGGAGAAGACAGAAGAAGATCCGACCATGCTCCTAACCGGAAAAGAGGAAAAAGGAATAGGGGAATGATCAAACATGCATGGATTCCTGCAAAGAAGTATACCACGACATAGAATACAAAGAGGGCTACCTCATGAGGTTGATGTTGGAACGCGATGGTTTGACCGGAAAAGCTGGCGTTAGGAGTGACGGCCCGGAAAAACAATTTTAGATTTGGAATCAGCGCGGCGAGCACAACACCGGCATATATATAGTGTTAGAGTTAGAGGTTGGAGAAAAATGAGATATTTTAATCATTTTTAGAATTAAATAATTTTGTGAATAAAATAATTCTAGAAAAGTTTAGAATTGGTGTTTAGGCTGCGAAAAATACTCCGAAAGCTCCAAAAATTTGGAAAACATTCTCTGAGATATTTTGGAACATGAGGAACTCAAATAAAGTATTTGGAGCTCATAATAAGATATCTTGGAGCATCTATAAATTAGATTATGCTCGCAAAAAAGTGAGAAAGAATTCTAGAAAAAGCCAGAAAATTTCCCGAGGAGCACATAATAAGATAAGTCCTTAGGGAGAGAAATCTAGAGCACCATAAAAATAGACCAATGCTCTAGCCCCTTGTTCCATGTTGCTAAAAAGCATCTTTTAGTGTTTATTGCATATACCATTAGTCAAGTTACAAGATCATGGTTGTAGTTGAGCACTAGAAAAGCTACCCAATGCATATCCCATAGTTGTCAAGGTACAAGATATCAAATATCAAGGATATCCTTATTGGCAACAAGGTAGACACATGCAATATGAATTAAGTGATTAAAGGTGAATAGGTATCAAGGATGGTCCCATGCTATACTTGCCTTAAAACACCAATCCTTTCGTAAGCTTTAATCTTCAATGTTCTTCTTCTTCTTGATAACCACGTATATCTCACTGACTGGACGTTGGACGAGGTCTTCTACATCGAAGATGGCTGTGGGCCAGTAAAAACTAGCTCGGAAAGCTTTGCTGACCAGGTTTCTCGAGGCCACATGGTTGTCGCAGGAACCAGAGTGAATTTCGAGAAGTAGTTTCACTCCCTCTTCTTGGGTGATGCATTTCTACAGTATCCCTTCCTTGGCACTTTTCCTCATCAAGTTCCTGCCCACCAGCACGTAATGCTTGCTTCGACAGATTAAGTGTTCGGTTTTAGTCTTGTCAGCGGGTACTTCGGTGCTGGTAAGGTACTTGATGAATTGTTCCCTCCAATCGGCAGCCGGCGAAGGTACTATAAGTACCAGCTGCTCGGCGGGGGGAATTTCTTGAACTTCCTTCTCTTCTTTAATGGATTGCGTAAAGAGATCTTGAATGAAGACCCTAGGTGAAATCGCAGCACAAGAAGATCATATCTTACATAGGTGGTCGGTGAGCTAATTCTAATCTCGTACCACATGGTGGTACTCGATACCGTAGAACTTCCCTTCGAGTTTCCTGATATCGGCGCAATAAGCGTCCATCTTCTCACAGGAGCAAGACCAGTCTTTGTTGAGCTAGTTGATGACCAGCGTGGAGTCCCCGTATACCATGAGGTGTTTGACACTGAGCTCAACGGCTATACGGAGCCCATGGAGACATGCTTCATATTCAGCAGCATTGTTAGAGGCCAGAAAATGTATTCGGAGAACGTATCAGAGCTTATCCTTGGTCGGCGTAATGAATAGAATGCCAACACTAGCACCGTTGATGTTGGGGGAACCATCGAAGTACATCACCCAGTGCTCGAGGCAAGTAGCGGCGATGGGCTCTTGGATCTCAGTCCATTCAGCGAGCACCTATGACTTGATGGAAGGCCTGCTTCTGAATTCGATGGAGTAAGTGCCAAGCTTGATAGCCCACTTGATGATGCGGCTATTGGCCTATTTGTTGTGGAGAATGTCCCCCAGAGGGGACTCAATGACCATAGTGATCTTATAATACTCGAAGTAATGGCGGAGCTTGCGTGACGTGATCAGAATAGCATATAGCAGTTTCTGAACTTGAGGATAATGAGTTTTGGGCTCGTTAAGGACCTGCTGATGAAGTAGACCGGATGTTGCACCTTATAGGCATGCCCGGCCTCCTCGCGTTCGATGACAATAGCTGTGCTAACGACGTGAGAAGTGGTGGCGATGTAGATTAGTAGAGTTTCATCTGGTCAAGGCGCCATCATGATCAGAGGCTTCATTAAAAACAACTTGAGCTGCTTGAAAGTTGTATCTGCCTCCTCCGACCAAGAGAAGCGCTCGGTGCCCTTGAGGAGTTTAAAGAATGGTAGTCCCTTTTCGCTGAGGCGTGATATAAAGTGGCTTAGAGCAGCCATGTAGCCTGTAAGCTTCTGTATGTCCTTTACACAGGTTGGATGTTTCATGTTGGTGATGGCAGAGACCTTGTCAGGGTTGGGTTTGATGCCACGGGCGCTAATGATGTAGCCTAGGAGTATGCCGGATGGAACTCCAAAGATGCACTTTGAAGGGTTCAACTTCCATTTGTACCTTTTTAGGTTGGCGAACGTTTCTTCAAGGTCGGCGATGAGATTATCGACAGTCTTGGACTTGATGACCACATTGTCGATGTAAGCTTCAATGTTGTGGCCTATCTATTGATCGAGGTACATCTGGATGGCCCTTTGGTAGGTCACCCTGGCGTTCTTGAGTCTGAAGGACATGGTGGTATAGCAATACACACCGAAAGGCATGATGAATGACTTCTTGATCTGGTCATCTTCCTTCAGGGATATATGATGATAGCTAGAGTAACAATCAAGGAGAGCAGTTCACAGCCGGTGGTGGACTCTACAACCTCATCTATCCGAGGCAGACCGAAGGGGTCTTTAGGGCAGTGTTGTTAAGATTAGTGTCATCAATGCACATTCTTTATTTTTTATTCCTTTTTTGAACAAGAACATGGTTTGCTAACCACTCAGGATGATACACTTCTTTTATAAATCTAGTAGCTAGGAGCCGTTTTATTTCTACCCTAATAGCCTCCTTCTTGTTTGGCGTGAATCGTCAGAGTTTCTGCTTGATCAGTTTGGTGGTTAGCGAGACATTCAAGGAGTGCTCCATCTTCTCTCGTGGTACCCTCAGCACGTCTTTAGGTTTCCAAGCAAACACATCGGCATTGGCATGTAGGAAGGAGATGAGTGCGCTTTTCTATTTGGGGTCGAGGTGAGCCCCAATCTTCATAGCCTTGGAGGGGTCATCGAGGCCAAGGTCGACCTCCTTGGTTTCCTTGGACTTAGCGGAGGCATGAGGAGGCTCCAGCGATGGGATCTCTAGGTCAACGGCGGGCACCGTCTTGGTGTCGGTGACCACACTGGCCATCTAGATGGAGAGGTCGGTGGCTTTGGAGAGGGTGAGACTCTTTGTCTCGTAGGCATAGGCGATGGAGAGCTTGGCCCACAGGGCTAGGGCTCCTACAGGCGAAGGCATCATCAACACCAGATAGGCGTAGTGTGGTACCACCATGAACTTGGTTAGAGCTGGCCGACCAAGTATGGCATGGTAGGCGGTGTTGAAGTCGATGACATAGAAGTTGATGTGTTCGACGTGGTAGTTGCTAGCTATGCTGAACTATACTGGTAGGGTGATCTCTCCAAGCGGTTTGGATGCCCTGCCAGGTACCACGCCCCAGAAGGAGGAGTCGAAGGGTGTGAGATCTCCTATCCTAAGTCCTAGCTCCTTTAGGGCTTCGGCGAAGAGGAGGTTCAAAGCGCTCCCACCGTCGATGAGCACTTTTCTAAAAAGCACTTTCTGAATGGTTGCATCAAGGACGAGGGGGAAACACCCTGTGTAAAGGATGTACGCCCACTAGTCGGCCCTGCTGAATGTGATGGGGACCTTAGACCAGGGGCGATAGCTGGGGTTGGCGACGGCGTCTTCCGCGTTGATGGCGAGTACCCGGCGGGCAGCGAGCTTCTGATCTCTTCTACTCTTGATGGAGGTGACACCCCAAAGATTGTGGCGAGCACCTTGTCATGATCTTGGAAGGCATTGTTGTTGCCCCAGGTGGTCGGTGGCCTCTGGCTCCATCATTGTTGTCGTCGTCCAGCTTTTTAGCCTAGAACTCTTTAGCCAAGCTGAGGCAATCCTTCATCTTATCCTTATCATTTTTATGGAGAGGGCATGGGCCTTCGAGGATCTTCTTATACTTCTCATCGTAGTTGCATTTGGCACGAGGTTCATCAACGGCGGTGATGACGTGGTCTGGTCAGTGGTGGCGATATTGTCCGGATTTGGATCCTTCTGGCGGATCACGACCACTATACCAATGGTGACTACGGTCGTCGTAGAGGCGGTCGCTGTGGCATCGGTCGTCGGGTCACTCGTCACTGTGGCAACTTGGGCGATGAGTGCCCGCGTCCTCATTGAAGCGTACTTCAGCTTCTTTGGTGTTGGCGTACTGGTTGGCGATCATAATCTTCTCGCCAATCCCCGTGGGCAGCTTGCGATGGAACTTGGAGCGGAGGTTGCGGTGATGGAGTCCTTGGACGAAGGTAGTGATGACCTCAGCTTCCATGATGTTGGGAATAGAATTCCTCATCTTGGAAAAGCATATGATGTAGCTATAGAGGAGCTCAGACGACTTCTGGTAGATGCGGTTTAGATCATGCATGGTGCCCGACCAATTACAAGTAGCCATGTAGTTATCGGTGAAGACCTTCTTCAGCTCTTCCTAGGATCTGATGGAGTTTGGGGCAAGGCTTGTGAACCAGTTCATTGAGGTTAGCGTGAGCATGATGGGAAGATAGTTCGCCATGACACTGGTATCTCCCCTAGTAGCGTGCACAGCAGTGCATAAGCTTGTAGCCATTGTGTGGGGTTCATCCATCCTTCATAGGGCTTGACCCTAATGATTTTGAAACCATGGGGCCACTGAAGTGTTTGGAGTGCCCTTGTGAATGCTGGGGCCCTTTGGGATTGTCGCCGTCGTGATCTATGGCATTGCTGACATTGAGTGGCTGGATGGCTGAGTCTGAATCACCAAACTTTTGCTCATATTCTTGATGGCAGCATACTTCTTCTTAATGGAGACCAAAACGGCGCTCGTCGATACGTCGTCGCGATTCTCGGAGATTATGAAGGTGCGCTCGGATGTCCTGGTCGACCTCCTAGTCATGTTGGCGAGGGTGTTCGATGCGGTTGCCGCTAGATCCCCTTGGAGGGGTTGCCCATTGTCGTGGTGCTGGTCGGTGAAACAACTTTGTCTAGGGCGGCAATTCGATCTTGGCACAGCTTATCGGCGAATCGAGCTCATGGAGTATGAAGGTCTCTGATCCTAGCAGATGTCGTTGACCTGGTAGTGCATCACTTTAAGAAGGCAGCGACCCTGGCGACCTCTAGTGTCTGCGGGAGCTGAGAAAGCTCATTGGCTGCCATGACCAAGTTGGTGCTTGGTGTCTTGTAGACATCATGGCCGTCAACACGGACAAATTCATTATCGAGGTTGCGTTGGAGTTGGTGTGGCCTTCCTTGTGAGTCGAGCTAAGCCTCGGCTAGCACAAGGGTAGCCTTGTTTGCTCAGCACTGAGCACGGTTGACGTTCCTATTAATGCGGGCGGCGAGGTCCTACTCGGTTTCCCCTTCCCACAGGGGGCTATCAACGCTGGCGTTGAAGATTGCACCTCCACGGAAAGGGAGGTAAGGGAGGTTGCTCAGCAGTGGTTTCGGTGATAGTCTCCATAGAGCCCTAGGACTTGGAGTCTAGATTCTCCTCTAGGATGGTTTGAAGGAATGCTCTAGGGCATCGGCTAACTTGTAGCATGGACAGCCGGTAGGAGCTGGTCAGCGATCTGGTTGGCGAGAGGATGGACATCTCCACCCTAGTCAGCGAATTTGCCCCTTAGGGCATCTTGGTAGGTGGCGATGATGCTGGTGAGACCGAAGGGTAGGGCTGTAACCCCTGGAGTTTCCCAAGTAGCCTCCGATAGATCTGGATCGGAGGGTGATTAGCGCTGAACAAGAGTGGTCAGAGCCAATTCTACGATGGAGAGGTAATCGGTGAGCTTTTGGCCAACCTGATCGATGGATGCGATCAGATCATCATTGTTGATTTGCCTCCTTTGTTAGTGGGGGAGCGGCCGGTGAATTGTTGGCGAAGATGACCTTGAAGGCGGTTCTGAGATTGGATCTGCAGTCGCAGGTGTTGGGGTGATCGGCGTAGTATTGATCTGCACCAGCTCGATGAGCTCTCCAATTTCATCAGCGTTGATGATCCACAAGATCGATCCGACCGTGAAGATCTGGGTGGGCTGTGGGAGGGACGAAGATCCTGTAAAACGTACCATCTTGTTCGACATGGAAACAGCATGCACAACCCTACCTGGCACGCCAACTGTCGATAGAATATCGTCAGTAGTCCTCCGAGGGGTATCCCATGAAGGTTGATTGATCGGTAGAGATACGTGTAATCGAGAACAAGAAGGCAACAGAGACACACGAGTTAGACAGGTTCAGGCCATCAGTATGACATAATACCCTACTTCTGTGGTCAGTTGGATTGTATTGGCTATCGTATGATATTTTATGTATTTGGAGGGGGTCCCTGCCCGCCTTAAATAATCCGGGGGGCAGGGTTACAAGTTGGTTAAATCTAGGAGATAACCGAAAAGTAATAACAGATTACAGGAATCATGTGATCATACGTATCCTAACAGATCTCGTAGTATCTTCAGGATATCTTCCTGGTGTCTTACGGGAGACCTCGAGCAGGGTCGTGCCCGCAAGGCTTCATCTTGTGGGCTGGGCCGCCCCTGGGGGTGCAGCCCATGTGGTTTGCCGTGGGTATCCGGGGTCGTACCCCCCACAGAGACTTATTAGAAAACTCTCAAAATTCACATTTTCCCTATAACTAAATTTGTGATAGCTCAAACTAAACTTGGTAAATCTTATCCAAATATTAAAACCTTTGATTTTATTTAGTGTTTTTCTATGCACAACCCAAAATTGAAAATTTGGGGGTGTGACAGGATGCTAATGCGCTTTTATTTTAAGATTTCAATATGATAAATAAACTAGGCTTTTTTAGAAATAAAAAACTTACTTTGACACCTGTTCCTTTTCTTAGCTGCCCTGCAGCTTACATTTTCTTCAATT
Organism: Miscanthus floridulus; assembly: GCF_019320115.1. Taxonomy (NCBI): domain Eukaryota; kingdom Viridiplantae; phylum Streptophyta; class Magnoliopsida; order Poales; family Poaceae; genus Miscanthus; species Miscanthus floridulus. The sequence goes on along the minus strand of NC_089589.1, from coordinate 55,548,466 downwards.
TTTTATTTCCTATCTGCTCAATGTCGCTATCTATTTGTACCGGGCTCTTTGGGACGCCCTTATAATGCAAGTGACACCCAACATAATGTCTTAATCAGATAAATTAAAGGCGGCTACATAGACTTATCAGAAAACTCTGGAAATTCACATATTCTCTATAACTAAATTTGTGCTAGCTCAAACTAAACTTGGTAAATCTTATACAAATATTAAAACCTTTGATTTTATTTAGTGTTTTCTATGCACAACCCAAAATTGAAAATTTTGGGGTGTGACAGGCTGCTAATGAGCTTTTATTGGAAGATTTCAATTTGATAAATAAACTATGCTTTTTTGGAAATTAAAAAAACTTACTTTGACACCTGTCTCTTTTCTTCGCTGCCATGTAGCTTACATTTTCTACAATTTTTTATTTCCTATCTGCTGGATGTTGCTATCTATGTGTACCAGGCTGTTGGGGACGCCCTTATAATGCAAGTGACACCCAACTTAATGTCTTAATCAGATAAATTAAAGGCGGCTAGAGAGACTTATTAGAAAACTCTAAAAATTCACATTTTCCCTATAACTAAATTTGTGCTAGCTCAAAATAAACTTGGTAAATTTTATCCAAATATTATAACCTTTGATTTTATTTAGTGTTTTCTATGCACAACCCAAAATTAAAAATTTGGGGGTGTGACAGCATGCTAATGCGCTTTTATTTTAAGATTTCAATATGATAAATAATCTAGGCTTTTATGGAAATAAAAAACTTACTTTGACACCTGTCCCTTTTCTTGGCTGCCCTGCAGCTTACATTTTCTTCAATTTTTTATTTCCTATCTGCTCAATGTCGCTATCTATTTGTACCAGGCTCTTTGGGACGCCCTTATAATGCAAGTGACACCCAACATAATGTCTTAATTAGATAAATTAAAGGCGGCAACAGAGACTTATTAGAAAACTCTCAAAATTCACATTTTCTCTATAACTAAATTTGTGCTAGCTCAAACTAAACTTAGTAAATCTTATCCAAATATTAAAACCTTTGATTTTATTTAGTGTTTTCTATGCACAACCCAAAATTGAAAATTTTGGGGTGTGACAGGATGCTAATGCGCTTTTATTGGAAGATTTCAATTTGATAAATAAACTAGGCTTTTTTTGGAAATAAAAAAAACATACTTTAACACCTGTCCCTTTTCTTGGCTGCCATGTAGCTTACATTTTCTACAATTTTTTATTTCCTATCTGCTGGATGTTTCTATCTATTTGTACCAGGCTGTTGGGGATGCCCTTATAACGCAAGTGACCCCCAACTTAATGTCTTAATCAGATAAATTAAAGGCGGCTAGAGAGACTTATCAGAAAACTCTAAAAATTCACATTTTTCCTATAACTAAATTTGTGCTAGCTCAAACTAAACTTGGTAATTTTTATCGAAATATTATAAGATTTGATTTTATTTAGTGTTTTCTATGCACAACCCAAAATTGAAAATTTGGGGGTGTGACAGGATGCTAATGCGCTTTTATTTTAAGATTTCAATATGATAAAAAAAACTAGGCTTTTTTAGAAATAAAAAACTTACTTTGACACCTGTTCCTTTTTCTTGGCTGCCCTGCAGCTTACATTTTCTTCAATTTTTTATTTCCTATCTGCTCAATGTCGCTATCTATTTGTACCAGGCTCTTTGGGACGCCTTATAATGCAAGTGACACCTAACATAATGTCTTAATCAGATAAATTAAAGGCGGCTACAGAGACTTATCAGAAAACTCTGAAAATTCACATTTTCTCTATAACTAAATTTGTGCTAGCTCAAACTAAACTTGGTAAATCTTATCCGAATATTAAAACCTTTGATTTTATTTAGTGTTTTCTATGCACAACCCAAAATTAAAAATCTTGGGGTGTGACAGGATGCTAATGCGCTTTTATTGGAAGATTTCAATTTGATAAATAAACTAGGCTTTTTTGGAAATAAAAAAAAACTTACTTTGACACCTGTCCCTTTTCTTGGTTGCCATGTCGCTTACATTTTCTACAATTTTTTATTTCCTATCTGCTGGATGTTGCTATCTATTTGTACAAGGCTGTTGGGGACGCCCTTATAATGCAAGTGACACCCAACTTAATGTCTTAATCAGATAAATTAAAGGTGGCTAGAGAGACTTATTAGAAAACTCTAAAAATTCACATTTTCCCTATAACTAAATTTGTGCTAGCTCAAACTAAACTTGGTAAATTTTATCCAAATATTATAACCTGTGATTTTATTTATTGTTTTCTATGCACAATCCAAAATTAAAAATTTTGGGGTGTGACAAAATGCTAATGCGCTTTTATTGGAAGATTTCAATTTGATAAATAAACTAGGCTTTTTTGGAAATAAAAAACTTACTTTGACACCTGTCCCTTTTCTTGGCTGCCATGCAGGTTACATTTTCTACAAATTTTTATTTCCTATATGCTTGATGTTGCTATCTATTTGTACCAGGCTGTTGGGGACACTCTTATAGTGCAAGTGACACCCAACTTAATGTCTTAATCAGATAAATTAAAGGCGGCTACATAGACTTATTAGAAAACTCTAAAAATTCACATTTTCCCTATAACTAAATTTGTGCTAGCTCAAACTAAACATGGTAAATCTTATCCAAATATTAAAACCTATTATTTTATTTAGTGTTTTCTATGCACAACCCAAAATTGAAAATTTTGGGGTGCGACAGGATGCTAATGCACTTTTATTTGAAGATTTCAATTTGATAAATAATCTAGGCTTTTTTAGAAATAAAAAACTTACTTTGACACCTGTCCCTTTTCTTGGCTGCCATGCGGCTTACATTTTCTACAAATTTTTATTTCCTATATGCTTGATGTTGCTATCTATTTGTACCAGGCTGTTGGGGAGACTCTTATAGTGCAAGTGACACCCAACTTAATGTCTTAATCAGATAAATTAAAGGCGGCTACATAGACTTATTAGAAAACTCTAAAAATTCACATTTTCCCTATAACTAAATTTGTGCTAGCTCAAACTAAACATGGTAAATCTTATCCAAATATTAAAACCTATTATTTTATTTAGTGTTTTCTATGCACAACCCAAAATTGAAAATTTTGGGGTGCGACAGGATGCTAATGCACTTTTATTTGAAGATTTCAATTTGATAAATAATCTAGGCTTTTTTAGAAATAAAAAACTTACTTTGACACCTGTCCCTTTTCTTGGCTGCCATGCGGCTTACATTTTCTACAATTTTTTATTTCCTATCTGCTTGATGTTGCTATCTATTTGTACCAGGCTGTTGGGGACGCCCTTATAATGCAAGTGGCACCCAACTTAATGTCTTAATCACTTAAATTAAAGGCAGCTACGAGACTTATTAGAAAACTATGAAAATTCACATTTTCCCTATAACTAAATTTGTGCTAGTTCAAACGAAACTTGGTAAATTTTATCCAAATATTAAACCTTTGATTTTATTTAGTGTCTTCTATGCACAACCTAAAATTGAAAATTTTTGGGTGTGACAGGATGCTAATGCGCTTTCATTTGAAGATTTCAATATGATAAATAATCTAGGCATTTTTGGAAATAAAAAACTTACTTTGACACCTGTCCCTTTTCTTGGCTGCCTTGCAGCTTACATTTTCTTCAATTTTTTATTTCCTATCTGCTCATTGTCGCTATCTATTTGTACCAGGCTCTTCGGGATGCCCTTATTATGCAAGTGACACCCAACTTAATGTCTTAATCAGATAAATTAAAGGCGGCTACAGAGACTTATTAGAAAACTCTAAAAATTCACATTTTCCCTATAACTAAATTTGTGCTAGGTCAAACTAAACTTGGTAAATCTTATCCAAATATTAAAACCTTTGATTTTATTTAGTGTTTTCTATGCACAACCCAAAATTGAAAAATTTAGGGTGCGACAGGATGCTAATGCGTTTTTATTTGAAGATTTTAATTTCATAAATAAACTAGGCTTTTTTGGAAATAAAAAACTTACTTTGACACCTGTCCCTTTTCTTGGCTGCCATGCAGCTTACATTTTCTATAATTTTATTATTTCCTACCTGCTTGATGTTGCTATCTATTTGTACCAGGCTGTTGGGGACGCCCTTATAACGCAAGTGACACCCAACTTAATGTCTTAATTAGGTAAATTAAAGGCGGCTACATAGACTTATTAGAAAACTCTTAAAATTCACATTTCCCTATAACTAAATTTGTGCTAGCTCAAACTAAACTTGGTAAATTTTATCCAAATATTAAAACCTTTGATTTTATTTAGTGTTTTCTATGCACAACCTAAAATTGAAAATTTTGGGGTGTGACATTATGCTAATGCGCTTTTATTTGAAGATTTCAATATGATAAATAAACTAGGCATTTTTGGAAATAAAAAACCTACTTTGTGACCTGTCCCTTTTCTTGGCTGCCGTGCAGCTTACATTTTCTTCAATTTTTTTATTTTCTATCTGCTCAATGTCGCTATCTATTTGTACCAGGACATTTGGGACGCCCTTATAATGCAAGTGACACCCAACTTAATGTCTTAATCAAATAAATTAAAGGCGGCTATAGAGACTTATTAGAAAACTCTAGAAATTCACATTTTCTCTATAACTAAATTTGTGTTAGCTCAAACTAAACTTGATAAATCCTATCCAAATATTAAAACCTTTGATTTTATTTAGTGTTTTCTATGCAAACCCAAAATTGAAAATTTTGGGGTGTGACAGGATGCTAATGAGCTTTTATTTGAAGAATTCAATATGATAAATAAACTAGGCTTTTTTTGGAAATAAAAACTTACTTTGACACCTGTCCCTTTTCTTGGCTACCATGCAGCTTACATTTTCTACAATTTTTTATTTCCTATCTGCTTAATGTCGCTTTCTATTTGTACCAGCCTCTTTGGGAATCCCTTATAATGCAAGTGACACCCAACTTCTTCTGCAACTAAAAAGAACAAAACGTAGATATTTTTTGGCGCGACATTTGTTTTGGCCCGTCCGTCTGCCCACGCCTGCGATCCCGCCTCCCTTCCAGGAAAGAAAAGTCTCTGCAAGGAAACAAACCCCGCTCCCGTGATTCTGGCCGCGCCCCCACCGCGCCCCCGTCGCGCCCACCCTACACCCGTACGCCATCCACTCCCGCCGCCGCTATTCCTCCCCTCTTCCGCGCGGGCTTGCTTCTCCCGCGTGTTTGCCCGAGCCCACCATCTTCCACGCACGCCATCTCCAGGTCTCCCGTGCGCCCTCTCACAGATCTCTCACCGTTGCCGCCAATATTGAGTACGCACGCCTCTCTTTCTGACCTAGCCCCCTCCCGCTCTCCCAGCAATCTTCCTCCCTCTGCTGCCCATCTCCCGTCGAGGTTTAGACCATGGATCCCTTCAATTCCATCTCCTCCCCCATGCAGTGTGACCCAAAAACATCCCCAAACCTCACAGATGAATCGATTAACAAATACCGACTCTCGGCGAGGCAGAGGTGTCCCTAGAACCCATCCTCCATCCATCCGTGCTGCTGGGACCTGTGCTCCGGTCGTCGGAGCTGCTGCAACCCGTGCTCAAGCTGGAGCCACCGGTGTTCCTCAAGATGCTGGTGTTAGGAATTGTGCTCCTCGAATTGGTGCTTCTCCCATTGGTGGATGGTGTCCAACGTCATCTCCTAGCGAAGGGTAAGTCTTCTGAGAAGTGGATCCGTGGATTATAGCTAGATTGTTTATCTGCATTGTGTAATCAGGCTGACATATGCAGTGCAGTATACCAAAGCTTATTATGTTGAAGATGGCATATACCTAGAGTGGGCTCTTTTTGTTAAGTCCGTACGTGCACTACAATCAGTTGAGCACAAGCTATTTTTTTAACGTCAAGAGGGGGCAAGAAAAGATGTTGAATGTGCATATGGGATTTTGCAATCTCGTTTTTGCTTTTTGCGTCGGCCGGCAAGTCTATATGAACAAAGGGAATCTTGAGAATACCATGTTAGCTTGTATAATACTTCACAACATGATAATCGAGGATGAGAAGGATACAGAGGACGATTCCTTTGACTTGAACGAGGAAGCAACCATGTCTACTGTTCAGCCATCTATAATCACTCATGGACATGATCCGGTGATGGAGGAGGTACTACAAAGAAATGCTGAGATCCATGATCATGAAGTTCATAGGCAACTACAATCTGATTTGATTGATCACATCTGGCAAAAAAATTTGGGCATCAAACTAATTAGGTAGAATTATGCATTCAAATATATACTAGCCTTCATGTTCAAGAACCATTGAGATTTTGTTAATTCAACCTCCTGTATATTTTTGGTATTTTACTAACCCATTCTCATTTTTTAACGGTTCTTCTTGGAGGATGATGGACATGACATATATGGAGTTCTGTGTGGAGGATGATGATGTATGGCTTAATAGTATCTAAATATTATTATCTATTTAGTTTGCAATTCATATCTAGGTTTCTATTGCTATTGTAATGGATGACTCAGGGATATTATCTAAACTTTTATTGAAGTTCTGTATGGAATTTGTTTTTGGATGCTTCTGGTGATATAGTACTATATGCGTTGTGTTCAATTGCCGGTTGATCACATCCATCATATTTTTGGATGCTTCTGGTGATATATTGCTGTATGGTTCAGTTGCCGGTTGATCATATCCTGTATGGTTCTAGAAGGTTACATCCTTATCCTATCGATGTTGCATAGCTGTTGAGAGGTATAGGGTGGATGGTAATACGCCACAGCTGATCAGCTTTCTTTGTGTTGCATAATAAATTTCTTTATCTGTACAAACTACGATTACAAACTTTGCATTGGGGTGCATGGTTTCTTATGATGGTGTCTTTAAGGTATAGAAACTATAGGTAAAGTCTGTACTGTGAGTGTCCATATGACACCCGCAATGGCTGACTTATAAGCTAGCTCTAAGTAATCTTTTTCATATTTTAATAGAAGAGAGAGAAAAACTAGCTCTTGATCAAGAATTAAGCTTATACATACATTCTAAGATCGTATGAGAATGTCACATGGGTCTAATTATACTATAAGCTATTACTAAAAGCTAACACTTGGCACGAGTTAGTTTGCTTGTGCTGTAAGAAGCACAACAAAGTGCCTCTACAGTCTATAGTGATGATGATGGCCTAATGATTAATGGTATTGCAGTGTGGTTTTTTTCTATGCATATTACGGAATTTTACAGTAGAGTTAGTGAGGCTGCAACGCCACGCTCTCTGTGATTATGTTAATTTCACGAACTTTGTATTTTGGATTAAATGTCACTTTAAAGTCAGTATTTAATTTCACAGTATTATTATCTTATCGTACAATCCATATATTTTTAATAAAAAAATTTAGTTATCCCGTAGCAACGTATGGGTAGGCTACCTAGTAATGTCTTAATCAGATAAATTAAAGGCAGCTACTGAGACTTACGTAACTAGTGACGTCGTTGGGTAAAGGCTATACTAGGGCTTGTCATTTCTTGGATAAGAACATGTTCTTGGAAGTTGAAATTTAAAGAAAAAAATATTCTGCTTAGTTAAAAAGCTATTTAGGATGAAGACGAAAACATGCTTGCGACTTTATGCCTCTCTGACACCGTACGCCCCAGTTCTGCATAAACATTTTATTGCTTCACTCTTTTCGATTATTGAGTTGTTTATAAATTTTCCAGAATGCTGATACCAAGCTATGTGTTTTTGTGACACCAGTAGTTGGTGCACATGCTTACAGAGACAAAAGGAATTTCTGAAATAAATAATAAGTCCGCTTAAATCAATTAATATTGAAGGCAGACAAATAAATGATCCTAGCCTGCAGCATCATCATCTTTTATTTTATTTTTATACTCCATCAGTCCCTGAATAAATAGATTCCTATAGTTGTCTTAAATCAAACTTTTTAAACTTTGATCGCGTTTCTAGAAGAACTCGTCAAGATTTATGACATCAAATTAGTATCATTAGATATATCATATAATATGTTTTGATAATCCCATGTTAGGTCATAGATGTTGTTATTCTTTTTGATAAAGTTAGTCAAACTTAAGATATTTTAACTTGCATGGATTCTAGTTAGGAATTGATTTATTTGGGGACGGTGGAAGTAACAAATACACCGGTACATATATTTGTAGAAAAGCAAATCGGTTTGAGACTCACTAGACATCTTGCAGATTTTTTTTGTTTGTTGTCTTTCACTTTTTTAGCAAATAAAAAGTTGCCATGTGACATGTCACACAAGACAAATAAAACAGCGAAAATACACCACATATACTACCATGCATGACAGCTTCTGGAAGATTTTGATGTTTGTTATCTTCCACTTTCAGAAAATGAAAATGTGCCACGTCAAGAAATATAAAAACACGCACACAACACATATAGAAAATCAAAATCTAGAATGAAGAAATAAAAAAAATGCACAGCACATACAGATACAGCACACAACACATATAGAAAATCAAAATCTGGAATGAAGAAATAAAAAATTGTACGTACACAGATGACAGCACATATAGAATATCAAAACTGGAATGGTAAAAAATACAGCACGTATCCAGCCAATAGAAACAACTCAGAAAGTACAACACTAGTAGAAGACGTGCGCGCAAGGGCGCGTAGGTGGGCAGCAGGAAACATTTTGAAGACGGAGGAAATATGCTGGATGTATGAAAAAACACAAGAATACCGTTTGAGCATCTTTGAAGAATGAATGGAGAGTGATTAAGTAAACAGCTGGCACTTTCCTTTCCCCAATATCTGCACACAGCTAGTACATGGTAGCAACATGGAGACTAATTAAAAAAAGAGCGTATCCAGTGCAGAGAGCTCCCGCTCTGTGCGGGGTCTTGGGAAGGGTGTCAGTGGCAATTCTTACCCTCGCCTGTGCAATGCGAGGAGACCGCGACTCGAACCCGGGACCTTTCGGTCACAGGCGGTAAGACTCTGCCGCTTGCACCAGGCCCACCCTCCTTCAACATGGAGACTAATTACCTTACAATATTAAAAGCTAAGTGTAGATGACTAACTTCGGAGAACTGAAGAGGCATGTTGCAAGCATCATCAAAGCATGGGAAGATCACACATGCTTGTATATTGAAATATGCTAGATTAATGGAACAGGAATAATTCAACCATTACTTTTCTATTCTTGCACTCTATAATTCTACTAATATTACATAATCAGTGAGGGGCAAAAACACACAGCAGCAGCCAGTCAGCTTTCCTCACCGGGAAGGTAGCTTAGTAAAAGTTCATCGGATATTCAGATATCTTGTTCAAACTGGGTGCCCATCAGCTTCTTATTCCGCGACTTTGTCCTATTGCAATTTAAAGAATTAGCAAGAGACAGTTTTTCATGCTTTCAATTTACACTATCTAAAGCACCAACCAACATAAGTATCGTAACCTAGCCTGCATATGTTGGCTAAATATAAAATATCGTATGATTAAATGGCCTGTATATGTGGCGTCAGTAATTACCAAAAGCATGGAGAAATAGATGAATGGCATAATGCCAGAGAAAATACTAGGTATATTATACAATTAAAACGACATTGCAGCTCTGATCTTTATGAATCAATCTTCATTAGAAATTGTAACCAACAAAATACTTCTACTTGATAAATCTGTGGAATGAGACATTTATCAGCTAGCCACAGTACCAACTTCTTTGCCAAGAAGGGAACCAACAGGACGAAGACATTGCAATATAGTTTGAAAATTTATCCTGTCAAAAACACAGTTGGCATGTGGGCTTATAAGAATCAAATAAAATATCATTTACTCTGGTAAATAGTTTTGTTACAGTAGTGAAGCACGTAGATTTTTTCATTAGAAGTGTAGGACAAGGGAGCAAATCATTAATTCAGAAACATTAGATCATTCAGTTACCTGAGCATGAGTATAGGAATTAATCTGGAAAGAGAGTTTTAAAATTCACTACTCCACTACATTTTACATGGTGTTGTCGGTGCCCACAGTAGAGGAAAAACTATTGCAAGAAAGAATAAACAGCCTGGTCCTGAACAAAAATAAACAGGTTATATTTATATCCCATAAATATGTAACACAAAGGAACAAGGGGAAAAATGGATGAACCTACTTTGGTACTGTGCCTTGCCAGTAGTTATTTTGTATCATATATTAGCAGGTGCTGTGTGATGTTGGGTTACGGTTGCTCGTTTCTTTGTACATTTGGTGGATCAATTTAACTGACACCATACGAATAAGTGAAAAGCTAAAAAGATATTAAGAATCTAAAAATCAGTGTATATTGCAGTGAAGAGCCCAAACAAATTCACCTGACAAATCAAGATCCTAAAATCTCAAATAAAAGGTATCGCGCGCACACACAATCATAGGAGCAAGCACAATAATTAAAATGATTGAGATGCAGGTACAGTTAAGGATTTAGCGGCGGAAAGGAACAAAAACAATTGTTGGAAGCATTTGTAGGAGTGGTTGTCTTCACTTTTCACGAGGATATGATAGATTAGCAAACTTAGTTAGAGGTGCATGTATATCTGCAAATAAAGAAGTAAGAATTACATTACCACCATACAACACATAGGAAGCTATTTTGCTTTAAAAATTGTGAGTGGTTCATGAGGTCTAAAGCAATATCTTCTTTCTCGGAGCTTCAATACTCCTGTGCATTTTTCCAGAGGTCCTGCATGAAAGCATATATAGGTGGATTCAGTTTATATTTTAAAAAAAGGGAAAAAGGAAGAGTGGTCAGTTATGATTATAGAGTGCACAGATACGAGAGCAGTCAGCATTAGAGGAGGAAACAAAATAGATAAATTGATGGAAAAAAAATATAAAGAGGGTAGTGCTATAATAAATCTCTAAGGAAGGCATGTATATCAGCTATAAAAATTACAGTACAAACCAAATATGTAAGTCGTAGGGTAAGTTGCACATTAGGTATAGAAATTATAGAAGAAACTACTGAAATGGCAAGAGTAGAGCATGGAACTTATTAATCTGTTTGCATTGGGAATTTTAAAGACCGACAAAATAGATATAGCTTCAATTTTGAAGAGTGCACTATGTAGATATAGCACTAACTTTACGTGATCCTAGCTATGAATTTCATCATTTATTATAACAGGAAAGGTAACATGTAAGACGTGAGGAATAATTCTTTACTGCTAACGAAATAGGCATGGGAGAACTAATTACACAGCAAAAATTAGACATAGCATGACCAGACACTCAAAGAGGTTCACATATAAGCAAAAATTGTCTAGGCTTTTGTGCTTGTCGATATAGAATGATTAATAGAACTAAATCGAGACATACAGAGGTTATAACCTTGAACCAGCAGTGGATGATCTACTTGACAAAAGAAGAGTTCCTTTCTCCTGTTTGTAGAGAGCTTGACGGTAACGTGTAAATATATTTTTGTATATGCAGATAGAAAATGTTCTAGCAATTAAGCCCACATATCGGATGGGTTATAAGAGTACGTAAGGGATGTAAGGCTTACCAATATTGATGGAGAGACCTTGGTGGTACTTTATCTAGAAATATTTGAGCGAGAATGTAAGTAGCATTTGTTGGCCGACTATAGAACCCAAAAAACATGAAAACAACTTTGCAACTGGGATCAACATGCTGTAAGCAACGCTAGCAAGAATCCATCAAACCCAATCAGCTGACTTAAATTAGAAAACATGAAAGATGACCACCAGGAATCCCTCAAACCGTGTCAGATGACGTAATCAGAGGCATAAAAGTAAAAAAAACATAAGTAACAAATGCCAAATTTTCATAGCAGGCTGAAGTAGGAAAAAAATAGCAAATGGCAAATGGTCAGAACATGAGACCATTAACGAATGTTGAATGCACGAGATGAATTGGCAAATGGGTAGGATAGGAGATTATTAGCAAATAGGCTTGGACCATATAGAAAGTTGGCAGAGATTCTTAAAGGCCTCAGTGATGTCTCAATCATCATTTGTTCATGAACCTAGAGCTAGAGCTTAAGGGCATGCTGACAGCTAGGTCAGTCTAAAAAAACTCCATAATATAGGTAACAGGCCATGCCCAGTACCTCACAAGCAAACAAACATCAGATCATATCCCTGAGCAATTGATACTGAATTTTCATCACAGGCATATAGTAGGCATGTGTTTCAGGTAACAAGTAGTGGCGTGTATTAGGAGGAGAATTTTTTAAAGAAGAAAACATTAGACCATAAGTAGATACAGGCGGGAGTGACGCAGGTAGCCCATCAATGTCTTGCCGCATGAGCAGGTCCCTGAAATCCAAAACAAGGTATGTGGCTGAAGAACTGATCTAAAAAATCGACGATGCAAACTCATAGTTCTCTAATCGAAACTCATTAAGGAAATCTACCTATGCTGACAGTCTAACATCAGTTTTATTGACAGACCCATGCAAATACAGGAGGTGAAGCTATATAATTGCAAGTATTTCTACCAGGATGATTTTGGAAAAAAACAGTTGAGGACAAAACATTTATCAGTACCAAATAAATAGCGGGGTTGTGGATGCCAGGCTAAAAAATCTATAGAATTTTTTATCAGTAACAAACAAAAAGCAGGGTCGTGGATGCTACAAAATCATGACACTTGATGGAACACTTTTGGTGCATAAAACTTATGGGGAAGTTCAGCACTTAAAATTTCCTGTGACCAACAAGCCAACTAAAAGGGACATGCAGTGACAAAGAGCAAACATATAAAGGAAACCAGGTAATCTCATAAAAGAATTTTTTTACTATTTGTTCATTATACTGTAGCCTAATAAAGGATTCATCTTAGTGAATGAGAAGGGTGACAATGGGAATAACCAACTAAGGTGGCATGGATGTCTCAAACTCATGAATAACCAATTAAGGTGACTTATAATATCAGAATGGAAATAATTATTGGCAGCAATAAAGACATGTAGTAATACGACATCGCCATATGTCCATATCAATCAATCCTAGGGAATTGAAGGAAAAAAAACTTATAGAAGAGTCTACTGCCACTGCAAACCATTGATGTCATAAGGCATACATATAAGTTTCTGTCAATAGTTAAATACAAAAGATCTCAATCCGAGAAAGGAAGCAACATAATGCAAGGTAAGCAGTGGTAGCGGCATATGTTTTAATATTCCTGATCCATCATACCATGACCCCATATTCCTTTTTGATAAACAAAGATCAGGCTAAAAAAGGTGAAACAAAGATGAGCACATGTATTTCCAATGGAAAATAGAAAACATTATGCTCTACGTTTGGGTTCAAAGAGGTGAAACAAAGCTGAGAACATGTATTTTCCCAATGGAAAATAGAAAATATCATGATCTAGATGGCAACAGCAAGGCTGTATATCCTCAGCTACTCTATATTTAAGATGCAACATAGGTACCTGATTAATTAAGACACAAGACAATCTATGACATAAAGCATGAACTGAACTTTTTCCGTGTGTCATTACAGAGCACAATCATATCCTCAGCTACTCAATATATGAGATGCAAGACCGGTAGCTGAATGATTAAGGTAGAAGACAATCATCTGGGAATAGTTTAGCAATTATTTTTATTTTGTTGTTGAACAGTATAACATGAGACATGGGATTAAGATCAAGTACAAAATGTAAAAAACATAAAGGGTGCTGGGGTTCGAGATGGAGCACACTTATCTATGAAGCTAGAACAGTTAACTGGCGCCGTAGATAAACAGAGAACATGAACAACGCAGGAACCCTAATGAAGCTAGGGTTTCATGGAGGAGCGAAGCACGCGTTCAGAGGATGGGGAAGGGGTAGGGGAGCCACCAGGCCCCACCCGAGCAGGAGCACCGCTCGCAGGAGGCGTGCCCTCGCGTCGCGTCCGCCGCCGCATCGGGAGGGAATGGGAGAGAGAGAGAGAAAGGAAGGTGAGGGAGAAACAGAGTTAGAGGCAGGTGAGGGAGGGAGGGAGGGAGGGAGGAGGAGGAGGTGGAGGGCGGCCGCCGCCGTAGCCCGCTCGCACCCGGCACCATCGCCCCTGTTTGTGTCGAGATGAAGACGGAGAGAGGCGAAGAGAGGGAGAGAGGAGGGGAAAGAATCTAGAACGAGAAGCAAGAGCCGCGGTATATATTTGGTTCTAGGGATTCTGAAGAGAAGCGGGAGAAGCGGATGAGAAACAGGAGAAGCTAACTAGAAGCAGGAGAAACGGTTGCAGGCGGGAATCCACTTCAAACGATCTGGGTTGTCAAACACGAGATCAGACGACGTGGATGTGGCTTCTGTGCGAGGAGTCGACGTGATTTGTGTGATGTGGACGTGGCTTCTGTGCGAGGAGTCAACGCTATTTGTAGTTTTAAACATATAGAATACTGCCCATGGGTTGCTATGGGACAACTAAACTTTTGTACTAAAAACACACGGATCGCACGATAAGATAACAATACTATGAAATTAAATAGCGACGTTAAAGTGATATTTAATATCCAAAAAACAAAGTTCATGAAATTAACGTAGTCACATAGAGTGCAGCATCACATGCTCACAAATTCTACTGTATAGACCTTTTCGTGATGCGGCTAAGATAATGTTTTATATCGGCTAGAAGAAATCTCATATATCTGTATCTTTTGTGTGCCAATAAATCTATAAATAAGTTCTATCGCATCTCCATACTATCTTTGCGGGTTTCTGAATGCTTCCTCGTCTACATCGCTTTTGTAGAGTTGTTCGCTACAAGGAAAGAAGGAATCACGCAGGATAGAAAAGGAGATAATTACCACAACCAGTACGTAATGTGATTGTTTTTGTTTTTTAGAGATTTCTTTTTGGAAAGAAAAATCAGAGGGAGGGGCAGCGCAGCGAGGCGCGAGACTAGAAGGAAAACTACGAGCAATTCGAGACTCAAATTCGAGCGATCGTGGGGAGGAGGAATGGTAGGGTTCGGCAGACCGATGACCAGAGGGATTTTTTCACATGATGACGGTGCCTGTGATTGAGCGCGATTGGTTTTGGTTTCATGCCCGCGCGTTGCAACGGGAGCAACAAAACTAACACAATCAAGATGACGGTTCATGTCTATATGTTTCCCATGTAATGTTTTTAGTGAACTCTTAAGATTGAACAAGACTAACACAATCAAAATTTTCTTTTTCAAATTAATTTTTTATTGCAAGGTGCTTCATGATTACAATTACAAAATACTGAAACATAACAAAGTGCTCCATGATTCAACACCTAAGCTGACTGTTCGCTAGGCCTTTTGAGAATGATCTAATCATTGGAGCCTTTCCCTAAGAGGAGGCCTCAAAAAATAGTTTTCTATCATGCTTCGATCGTTGGGGCAGCACCAGCACTCTCGACATGCCTCCCCAGTCACCATCTTTGCCACCAGTGTGATTGAAACCAAACAGCTGTTGCGCTTAAAAGTTCAAACCAAACAGCTGTGGGGCGTGTCTCATCTTGAGCAACAATAACGCAAATATGATGTCATACGGTGTTCTTTAAGAAAATACCAGACCTAGACAGATTACCCAACATAACAGACTATAAAGTGTAACAAAGAGGCAAATGAAGATATGTGAAACAACAGACCTTGTACTCATTGTCTTTCATTGAATCTGAATTGGTTATATGTTACATGGTGTGCAGACAGTTTAACAGAGTCATCCACACTTTATTGCGATGCTCGTATGATTAAGATGAATTACAGGATTTCCTGAGAGGGTTTCTCACCTCTGCATCTTGTTACTCAATTCAGTGATGTGCATTGCAATGCACAAGGATTCCATGATACATCTAAGAGCTAGCCCTCTCTGCTCTACTTTTTGATCTTCCATACCTGCAGCAAAGAACTAAGATTAAAAACAGGGATGGATTAACGGAGCACTTTCGCAAGGATGGAAGGGCCATAAGCTAGGATGGAAGGGCCATAAGCTAATATGACTTACTGACCTCATAACTAACTAATACTAATTATAGTGTATAGTGAAGAAGATTGCTGATGGCCATGCTCATTTGGTTCCTGCAACTGGCCAAATTTTCAACTTTTGGCAATAAAAAAATTCATGTAGGGGTGGTTGCTAGTCATTTTCCAAGGAGTGAGTTATGTTTTGGCTTTATAATTGTCTTGCTAGTAATCAAGATAAAAGTAATTACCTAATTGATTGCAATATCAAGAAACAAAAGCTAGTCAAACAAAAAACCTATTGTTCACGTGGTATAAGATGTCTGCTTGGAGGCCACTGCTTGGTGCAGGCGTGGCGCTCATGACTTCATGAGCCCTGGCTTTCTGTATCAGATGTGCGTAAGGAACAATGGTCCCTAGAATAACATTGCAGAGGAAATAGACTTACCTAGATTAGATGTTGTATGTATATACAACATCCGATATTGGTAAACTGAACAAGGTAAGTACCAAATTTCAAACCAAATTAAACATGACATGATTACCGATAATTAAATAAAAATTAATTGCTTACCATTCCATGGATAAGACATTGGTGAACTTGGTTTGAACCCTCTTATGGAGTTTTGGTGGTAGAACTTGGTTCACAATGAGTCACCTTACTATAGCAAAACCGCCGCTGAAAACCGCCCAGGGGGTAAAATAGACGGTTTTAGAAAGTTCAGGGGGTAAAACAGACGGTTTCATAGTTGGGGGGTGAAGTAGACCAAGTATGAAAGGTTGGGGGGTTAAGTAGACTTTTTCCAATCTAGAAATATAGCATATTATATGATTGTATATGGAAGCAAGAGATTATTAAAATTAGGCAACATAATAGAGGTACTTAAAACATCAAAGATTCCCTGAGCAGGGAAGTTTTTAACATGCAAAGGAACTTGGCCTCAATAAGATTTGCAAGTTTAGAAGTAAAGCAACACAATAAGGTTTGCAAGTTTAGAACACAAATGGTGGAACACGTTCATTCCTTTTCTATTTGAACTGAAAGTTTACTTTTGGTTTCATAAGACATTGTTTTTTACCAAAGAGGTAAGAATGAAGTCTAAAATTACAGGTGAACAGCAATACTCTAGGTGCATTACCTGCAGCGCTCCAGTCCATAAGGAAGCTAAATGAGTAAGAAATTGCAAAGGAACCCAACCAACTAAAGGATCTCACAAAACATTGTACGTAACAACCTTTATTTATCTGTATACACCAGCTCAGCTTTGTAGCGTTTATACGATGAGGAGGACCCGTCTTCCACTCCTATCTATGAGTTTGGCCCCAAACTGTGTAATTGGAATCTGAAATGATCATGGTTATAAACAAAGTGTTCTAATCAGTAACTTGTAGCATTGAAAAGCAATTTATCTCAAATCTGAATAATGCCAGTGAAGATGGTTCCAAGTTTTTCACGAAATCCTAAAGTTATGATAAAAGCAAAAAATTCATAAAGGGCTGTTACAAAAGGCCAACACAATATTGGAGCCATTTGATTACCAGCAGAACTGAAAGTATAGGTTGCATAGAAGGCAACACCATTTATCCCTCTGAGTTGCTGAAAAACCATGAAGCCAACACCCACCTGTGCATATAAGATTAGCAGTTACATACCTGATAAATATTCTGAAAAGTTTCATATGATCAAATTCCAAATTTGATGACCAAAAGAGATGCATATTCTAAAGGTATGTAGTTGAATAAATGATTTGTTACAATGACTGCACGTTGTGCCTACCACCGTGCAAGAACAATACTGTACCTGAGTTGGAGGCGACATTGTTGGCGTAGGGGCAGTGCGAGGGAGATGGCCACACGCTGGGGCGGTGGTCTGCAGGGGCTAGGCGCGGACGAGGTAAAGCAGCCTGATTGCGCCGGCGCTTGAGTATTTGTGCATGGCCGCCTCTGAGTTGTCGTGCCATATGCGCGAGGTGGGGAGCGGGGAGCATGCGATGATGGCCTGTGGCGCGGAGGCCGCGCTGTTGCGTCGCCTTGACGGGGGCTGGCAACATCAGGGCCTGCTGCGGCGTTGCACGCCACCCGCGCCTCGTGCTTGGCCCGCCCATGTGGGTGTGCTGCCGCGCTAGGGCCGAGGGGGGCGCCCACCGCCGGTTGCTGGTCGCACCGACGCGTCGGCCAACGGTTGGTCGACGACGGCCATGGGCGGGACGGAGCTGGTGCGAGGCCACGTCGTGGAGGGTGTAGGCAGGGTGATGGCGCTCAGCGGCGAGGATATGGAAGCGCACCTACGAGTAACGAAGGGAGAGGGCGCGATCTGCGAGGGGCACGGGGGAGATGGTCGCGATGGTGTGGCGTGCGTGGGATCGCATGGGCGTGATTGGAGGGGCGTGATTGGGGGAGATGGCCGCGATATGTGGCGGTGGGGGGAGGATGGAGTGGAGCGTGTGATGCGGTTTGTTTTGGAAAGAAATCGCACCCAGCAGAAAGACCGACGGGGAGAGGAAAAGAGAACGCACAGGGTGAAGTGAAGGTGAGGCAAAGTTTTTGTCGCACCAAAATGGTGTCTCCTCTTTAGTCTTTTTAGTTATGAGAGACTTCACAGACAAGCAAGAAGGGAAAACAGCGTGCACCGAAACAGAACACATCTTGCGGCACCTGGGATGGCGGCAGTGGCGCCGGCGTAGAAGACTGAGTAAAACGATGAAGACAAAAGGAAGAGCAATACCAAACATCAAAGCAAGTCCAACATCAGAAGAAGAAAATCAGCAAGATGCATCGGAGGTAACCCAGTTAACCCCAAGGACCTTCGTATCCAAGAAAAAATTCTGCAGAAATTTGCATATTTCTTTTGCTAGACCCAATTTACATGCAATAGAATTAGAAGCCTGGAACGTATTCTCTAAAATGTGCATAAGGACACAATCAATCTATCCAAATATGCATCTCCTTGTGTGATCTACATGTCTGCAAAAAGGCAATGTGGGAACTAGTGGCAGCAAAGAGAATTTGATTTACCTGTTTTTTTCTACTCTGTTCTTGCCTTCTTTTTTTATGTAAATCAATTCACGGCTGCTTTACAAAACATACATCTACAGTGTACTATGCATGTTGACACTGTGCCTGACCTTGCCACATGATCTACATCGAGAACCTCATTACTAAATCTCTGCCATCTCCAAAGAACTGGACGAACATACAGCCACAACAGTTCACCTAAAACTCTGCTTCTCCAAAGACCTGAACCAATGAAACCTGCATTCAAAAAATAATTTGTAGGCTTCTCTTATCAAACATCAGCACAAGAGATAAATCTTGTTTCTTATATGAAAGATGCATTTGAGAAAGTAAGAAGCAGCAGAACAGAGCACAGTCATTTCAGACTAGCACAATAGCTAAAATTTTTCTTTTTCATTATATAAATTCATAACCACAGACCATTCCATGCTCATGTACTTGAAAGTTAGAAAGCTGCACCTTGGTCAAATCACTAGTTACGGTAGAGATGATGATAGCATTGTTAAGCTCCTGTAGCTTTGGAACACAAGCTTAAGCACGGTTTTGCCCAACATCCTTCTCTGAGAGGAAGAAGTTGCTTGACAAGTCCTATAGGTCGACTTCGCCATCATCATGCAAGGTTACAGACTTGACACCAGCAAGGACAAGGTATTTTTGCTGCATGAATTGAGTGGTCATAAGCAAATCATGTACACAAATCTGAATTCTCGTAAGAAATTTAAAATTGACAAGCTAAGCATGATATACTAAACGCTAAACATCGATACAATGAAAAGAACTGACGCACTAGGGCAAACATGTTTTGCTTTTAGATCAGCGAAGCTCACATGTTGCACCGGTGACTAAAAGCATTGGGAGAATGGTGTTCTTACCCCTGTCCAATAAGCTAATTGTGATTTTGCCCTTCCTTTTTCAACTTTGTGTTTTTACCCTTGTTATTTTGAACTGAATGGTCCGTTTGCCCCTGCTTTTAACGCCCGTCAGATGGACATGGATTAAACGAATTAAAAAAATTCTAAATCAGAAAAACAAAGGCCATATGACCATAGTGCCCCTTATCCTTGTCTCATCTTCCCAAACGCAGGCGTCGTCGCTCACATCGGCTTGAGCGCGGCTTTTCCAGCGGCGGCGGCTGCAGAAGCACGAAGGGGAGGGGAGGCCACGACTCCAGGTTCGGGCGCAGGGAGGGGATGCTTCCAGGGCGCGGGGCTGCCTCCCGGTCGCGGCTCCAAGGTGCGGGCGCGGCCTTCCTCTAGGCGCGGCGGCCGCCCGCGGGTCGGCGTGCGCACGCCCTGCCGCGGCTCACCGGCGGCGTCCGCCTGCAGGTCTCGGCATCCGCCCGCAGGTCCCGGCGGCGCCCGGCCGCGGGTCGTCTTCTTCCTCTGGGGTGCCCGGCTTCGTGGCTGCAGGGGCGGGCGGAGCGGCATCAGGGCGGGCGGAGCGGGCGGCTCCTATGCCTGGACTCTGATTTATATCCCGGGTTCTAATTTTGTTGCAGCTCGATGCTGAAATGCCCGCACTCTGCGCCGCCGAAGCCTCCGAGGGCTCGGTTCGCGAGGCTGAGCGCGGAGACGGAGGCCGCGGAGAAGGCACCGGCGAAGCCCAAGCCAAGGGTCCAGCGGATCTGCGCCCTGCGAGCATCCCCAATCCGTACCAAGGCTGCGAGGGTCGAATGTCCCAGCGAGAGGAAGAAGGCACTGACGACGCCGCGGAGCAAGGCCGTCCGGCCAAGGCCGGAGCTGTTCCACAGCGTGAAGCACTAGAAGGAGCCGTCCGCGGCTGCGGCCAGGAAGGGGACGGTCGTCAAGGCTCTGTTCACGAGCACGCCAAAGAAGGAGCCGGTCAAGACGCCGGCGGCAGACAAGGGCAAGGAGACGGTGTCCGAGGCCTGTTCCAAGCCGAGGAAGCTGAACTTGGCGTGCCGAGAGGTGCCGAGCAGGTACATGAATCAGCAGAAGAATCCGAAGGCTGCCAAGAAGGGCGAGGAGACGACGGTGGCCAAGAGCGAGAAGCGGGGGCAGGAATCCAAGATGAATGCCAAGAAGAAAATTTTAGTACGCTCAGTGAAGTGTGCTAATGCCGAATCTGATAGAAAGAACCGAAATGGTTGCAGCAGCACTGTTGCAGACGAGAACTCACTCGCAGAAACTGCTAGCTCCGATCAGGAAAGGAAGGTGGTGCTGCAGGAATTGAGAATTGAGGTGGATACATCGCGATCTGACAATTCCGATGACAATAAGGAGAATCTGTCGAGTGCTCCGACTGAAGAAGCATTGGACAGTTCACATTCTGAAAGTAAAAACAGACAGTTGGAGAACAATGAGAATGTTCCTCTGAAGGAGAATGTTGCTCTGAAGGTAACTATGACTGTGAACTGATGGTACTGAAAAAGAAATGGAGCTTTTTTCCTGCAGTTCGGGTGTGAACAACCTGCCATGCTGTTGTGGATCAAATGCAGGTGGCTAAATTGCAGAGCAAAGTGCATCAAGAGCAAGCAGGAAAGCTCAAGAAAACTACCAATCCTAGCCATTCAGGCTAAGGACTGATGTGAGTTTCTACACCCTCAGATTCTCATTGTACTGCAGGATTAGTTACTACCAATCCCAGAGAAAAGGCAGCCGGTCACTGAGAATAACTCCATGGCAGTACTCAAGGATTCGAATAGAGGAGTGACGGTAAGTTCATCAGCTTCTAGACGCCCAGCATTTTCAAGTTTCAACAGCCAGGTCGCTGACTGCTCTGTATGTTTGCAATACAATGCAGCAAATGGACAAACACACCCATGGCAAGGGACGAGACAAGCCGACCTGCGGCAAGAAACAGGTGAGCATTGATGCTGCCAAACATTTCAACTCGAATTCAAACAAGTACTGGAGTTTTCATGCTGATCTGTGCTTACCATATTGTTCAGAAGAAACAAAGCACCCAGATTGTTCAGAAGAAACCAAGTACTAGAGTTTTCATCTCTAGTTAGTCTTCACGCGCCTACATGTTGAGCACGGGAGAAGGCGGCAGCGTCCAGGGCTATGTGACGCTGGACACACGGAAACACGGCGGAGTCTAGTTCACTGTCTACATATGAATATGAATCGATCTATGTAGCATCTTATGTAATCTCCTATCCCAGCATTATGAACCTTTTGGTCCCAAAATTTTGAATATTTATCAATATTAAATCTGAGTTCAAATAATTGCAAGTTGTGCCAAATATGTTTAACCAAATTTAATCAATTGTCAGCATACAATAAAAAAGTCTAATTTCAAATCAGGGTAAAATCACAATTAGGCATAACAAACAGGGACAAAATTGCATGGGCATTCATGTCCTTTTGTACAAAATTTAACACCGTTAGGGGTGGATGACGGAGCAGGGGCAAACTGGTGTTTCGTGAATGGCACAGTAGGGGTAAATTCACAAAGTCAAAAAAATAGGGGCAAAATCACAATTTCAATACAAAACAAGGGTACAAACGCAAGAGCCCCAAAAGCATTACATCATAAATCCAATTTTAGAGAGCAACAATGCTTAGCTACCATTGGACGATAAAACTTGTTCAATCCTTTGGTAAGTGACACAGGAGATCTAACTGACCTGCAACCAGGTGTCACTTCAGGATAGCAATTGATACTGAGGACCAAAACAGGGTGAGCTTAATGTGCGTGTGCGGTGCAGAAAGCTTTGGCATAATAAGATGTGTAGATATAAACATTCTGAAAGTATCTTAGGTGCAACGCTGCTTCGAGACAGTTTCAGCTCACAAGAATAAAAGTTGAAGCTAGTCTCAGAACAAGTATTCATGTGTAATCACAAAATGCACTGGTATAACTTGATGTTTTGAATACTTAACACATCCATAAGAGTACTTGTAGGAAAATTGAAGAATTTAAGATAAGGTTTCTGTTATACAAGCTCAAATGTTACTGAAGTGTTTATACAAACATGGAGCCTAGTGTACTGCTAGTATATTCAATCCAGTATGGTTTCAAGAAAAGAAATCAACAAACAAACTCCAACGTACTGCTAGTATATTCAGAGAAGGAGCTAGTGCAACTGTCATAGTCTGGTTTAGCCTCTTCATGATTAGCCTTAGGAGCATATATCAGTGCAAGCTACAGAATGAGATTTACTAGTATGACGACGCACATGTGACAAGCATACAAGAAAGGCCGTCGATCAAGCTTTTGGTCCAGAAATTAGGATAGGACACTGCTGTGCAATCAGTGGAGGTCCCAGCTCGAAAATGGAGGTCGGGCGAGCTTAGACAAAGTACAAAATTTTTGGCTCAAAAAATGATGCTCATACATATCATAAGCAGGAGTTGTAGAACGACAAACAAGATTGAAGATGTTACCTATATTAAGCAAAGAATCAACAGGATTGAAGATGCCAAGAATAAAGAAAAATGAACTAAACTCTATATCCTCTTCTGTCCCCAAAATATCACCACAATTTTCCAAATCAACAACATATTTCAGAGTCAGATCGTTGTGATCTTGACACCACAACAATAGAGGGGCAAAGGGTCCCGGTCAGCGCATAATCGCACAGGGGCAAGGGCGCCGGCCATCAGCCCGTTCGCTTGGTCATAAACGATCGTGGATTATAAGCCAGAATAGTATTTTTCTCTTACACCAAACCAGCCAGCAGTAATAATTCACGATCGTTTCAGCCGAAACGAACAGACGATGCAGGAGCAGACCGCAGGCGCATGCGCGCTCGTTGCGATCGTGCAGGGGCACGCACAGGCGCGCCGCTGTGCAGGGACGCCTGCTGGGTGTCGGAGGTTGGGGGCCAGGGCACCGGGAGCGCCGACGCCTGCTGGGTGCCGGGGGCTAGGGGCTGTAACACCCGTAACCGACGGCGATCGCCGACGACGTGAGCGCAGAGGGATGGATCGCCGGAGCTGAGACGGAACCGAGAGGAACCTCTCTGTTTCACGTTTCTATTTCTGAATATTCGATGATTGTCTTTACACGCCACCGAACCGTATAAGACTGAAAAGCTACTGGTCCGCAGGACCCACATGTCATAGAGTGTCTATTACATAATATGGCCGATTACGCCTTCAAGTAGATAAGACGACTTCTCCTCTTTACGCCTTCACCCCATAGCTGTGACACCTCCCCCGCCTAGAAATCTTGCTTGTCCCCAAGCAGGCGCATTTGGAAACCTTGCTTGCAGCACATGGTAGTCTTCCCAGGTTGCTGTCGACTTGGGCAAACCGGACCATGTCACCAGGACTTGAGGGACTGCATTGTTCCCCTTTTTCACCAACCAGCGATCTTGAATCATCTCAGGTTCAGTTTCAGCAGCCTGCAGATCAGTGAGCATGGGCAATGTAGAAAAGACAGGTGTATAGTTGGGGTTGTATGGTTTCAATTGGGATATGTGAAATACTGGGTGAATGTTGCTAGTATCAGGCAATTCCAGTCTATAAGCCACCTTGCCAAACCTTGCTGTGACTTTATATGGGCCAAAGAACTTGTAAGCAAGCTTGGGATAAGGCCTATTAGCTACGGAGGACTGTGTGTAGGGCTGAAGCTTTAACAGTACTTGATCTCCAACACTGAATTCTTTGTCAGTCCGGTTTCTATCAGCCTGCATTTTCATTCTGTTCTGGGCCTGCTCAAGTCTTTGCTTCAAGAGTTGGAGATGAGCTTCCCTGGATTCCACCACTTCAGCTACCTCTGTGGGTGTAGTCTCAGATGTGGATACAGCCAATCCCAAGTTGGGGTCAAATCCATATAATGCTTTGAATGGAGAGCACCCCAAGGAACTATGAAAGCAAGAATTGTACCATAGTTGGGCCAGTGATAATCAGCTCTTCCATGTTCTAGGTGAATCCTGAACTGAGCATCTGAGATACATCTCCAAGCATTGGTTTACTCTTTCTGTTTGGCCATCACTTTGAGGATGGTAGGCAGTAGAAAGTGAGAGATCCACCTTGTATAGCTTAAACAGTTGCCTCCAGAAGTGACTAACAAAGATGGTGTCTCTATCAGATACAATGCTCTTTGGTAGGCCATACAACTTCACAATATTGTCCAGAAACAGCTGTGCAATGGTAGCAGCAGTGTATGGGTGCTTGACAAGAAGAAAATGGGCAAATTTTGTCAACCTGTCGACCACTACCAAAATTACAGAATACCCTTCCGATTTGGGTAACCCCTCTATAAAGTCCATTGACAAATCTTGCCATACACCAGCTGGAATAGGGAGTGGTTGCAAGAGGCCTGATGGGTGTGAATGTGAATGCTTAGATTGTTAACAGATTTGGCACTGTTTCACAAAGCTGTCAACATCACTTTTCATACCAGGCCAAATGAACAACTTCTTCAATCTGTGATATGTTGCATTGACCCCAGAGTGGCCTCCCAGGGCACTAGAGTGGAAGGCTGCAATTAACTTGGTTTGCATAGCAGAGTTTGGACCTACCCAAATCAAGTTATGTTTCTTGATCACCCCATTTTGCAAACTGAAGCCATGCTCATCAGGGTTGTTGATAGCCAGCTGTGCTAACAGCTGTTGGGACTTTGCATCAGTAGCATAAGTGTTACATACCTCTTGTACCCATTGAGGTTGTAAGGTAGAGACTGCTTGAACTGCCATTAGATGAGCAACTCTAGAAAGAGCATCAGCTGCATGATTTTCCTTGCCCTGTCTATATATGATTTTGAATTGCATTCCCATCAATCTAGTCATGGCTTTCCTTTGCATATCTGAATGCAGATTCTACTCATGCAAGTAGGAAAGAGACTTGTGGTCAGTGAGAATGAGGAATTCCTGCCTTTGAAGATAAGGTCTCCATTTCTCAACTACCATGATCAATGCTAGAAATTCTTTCTCATAGATGGACAATCTTATGTGCTTGTCACCCAAGGCCTTGCTTAAATAAGCTATTGGCTAGCCCTTCTGCATTAACACAGCTCCAATTCCATCACCACATGCATCTGTCTCAACAGTAAACTGCTCTTGGAAATTTGGTAATGCAAGTACTGGTGTATTTGCCATGGCTACTTTCAAATTGTCAAAAGCTTCCTGAGCTTGAGATGTCCACTGAAAGGTTTTGTGTCTCAACACTTGAGTCAGTGGTTTGGCAATTAGTCCATACTTTTGCACAAATTTCCTATAATAGCCTGTCAAACCTAGAAAAGCCCTGAGTTCTGTTGCAGTCCTTAGGGTTGGCCAATTCAACATATCAGCTGTCTTAGCTGGATCAGTAGCAACCCCTTTGTCAGAGATGATGTGGCCCAAGTACTCTAAACTGCTTTGAGCAAAGGAACACTTGGAGGCTTTCAAATAGAATTTATGAGCTCTCAGTGTTTCCAAGACTTGCTGGATGTGAAGAAGATGGTCTTGTTTGTTGGCACTATAGATTAAGATGTCATCCAGAAATACTAAAACAAACTGTCTTAAGAATGGCTGGAGAAGCTGATTCATTATGCATTGAAATGTAGCAGGTGCATTTGTCAGGCCAAATGGCATGACCTTGAACTGGTAGTGACCCTGATGAGTCTTGAAAGCAGTTTTGTACTCATCAACTGGCAGCATCCTAATCTGGTGATACCCTGATCTCATATCCAATTTGGTAAAGTACTTAGCACCTATCAACTCATCCAAAATCTCTTCCACTATGGGCATTGGAAACCTATTCTTGATGGTGATGGCATTTAACTTTCTGTAATCTACACAAAATCGCCAGGTCCCATCCTTTTTCTTCACCAATAGCACAAGGGAGGCAAAGGAACTATGGCTGTGTGTAATCAAACCAGCTTGCAAGAGTTGTTGCACTTGCTTCTCTATCTTAGTTTTGTGCTGAGGAGAATAATGGTATGGTCTTGAGTTCACTGGTACTGCATCTGGAAACAAGGAGATAGCATGATCATAGCTTCTATGAGGGGGTAAGCCAGTAGGTTCCTGGAACACATCAGCATACTGATGTAATAGCAAGTGCAATGCTTCATCCTTGGTACTGTGTTGTTGGGAGTAAGTAGAATAAGGTGAGGCAGGCTCCACCATGACATATACTCAAATGTCATTGCCTTGTGTAGACTTATACACTTGCTTAGCTAAAATGGTGTTAAGTGCCAATGGTGGAGGCTGTATACCTTTCAGAAGAATTGTTTTGTTCCTGTGCTCAAACTGCATAGTTTTCAGGTTCCAGTCACATTGCATTGACTGTGAGCCTTGAGCCAGTCATACCCCAGGATAGCATCATATGGTAGCAGATCTAGGACTATCATATCAGTATGAAATGTATGGCCCTGCACATACCATTCTAAGCCTTGCACTTGTGCTGTTGTGGTCATCCATTGCCCATTAGCCAATTTGATCCGCTGTGACTGCATTGGTGTAGTTGGAAGATTGTTTAATTGGACAAAATGAGAGCTAACAAAGCAGTGACTGCTCCCTGTGTCTACCAAAATAAGCATAGTCTTGTTTCTCATAGTGGCTTTCAACTGGATAGAATCTATCGATTCAGTGCCTGCCAATGCATTGAGTGAAAGCTGTCCAAAAGTCTTAGTGAAAGCTTCATCAATAGCCATTTCATTTAGTAAATCTTCATTAAGTTCCCTGTCCAGGTCATTCACTGCTAAGGCATTGATCTGTGGTTTGTTTCTCTAGCCACAAATTGCTGCATGTCCTGGCTCATACTTTTCTCCACAGGCATAACATAAGTTGTTAGCCTTCCTATAATCTCTAAGTTGTTTGTCTCTCCAAAGATTCCCATAGTGATTTGCTGGTTTGTTGTCTGTCCTGACCTGAGGATGCTTGGTCTGAACATTCCTGTTCTGAAATTTTTGCTTTTGCCTGTCTGCAACCTTTTGTTGGATCTTTGCAATTACTGCAGCTGTTTCAACAGTGGCTGGCACTTGAGGTTCCACCACAGCTCTAATATCATCTCGTAGTCCTCTGACATACTGAGTTGCAAAGAATAAGGGGCTGTAGTGGCCATCATGCATTGAGACATCAAACTGCAGAGACTTGAAGTGAGAGGTGTAGTCCTCCACAGTTGCTGTTTGTTTGAGGTCTAGCAAATCATTCAGTGCAGACCTATGATCATCCAAGCCAAATGTCTCCTGCATGTCGGTGATGAACTGTTTCCAAGCAACATTGGTATGGGTCCGCTTGTAAGCTTGCCACCACTTAGCTGCATTCTCTTGCAAGTGCATAGTAGCTGCCTCCACCCACAATTCTTCAGGTATGGCATAGATAGAGAAATAAGTAAGACACTTGTCCATCCAAATTTTTGGTTGGGATCCATCAAAAACAGGGAAACGCATCTTAGGCAATGTATGATGAGGCAAACTCTCCCTGGAATGATGCTTTTGCTGTTTGAAATGCTTGGATGGTTCAGCTATCCTCTTGCCTTTAGCAAATACATTCTCAAACATTACTTCCTCGGCTTCGGCGAGCACTGATTCATCGCTGAGGTACGCTTGTTCAGTGTCAAATTGCCTGAGGGTCAGATGGGCAACCGCCTGCCCATTGGCCTTGACCTGCTTAGCCAACTCACGTTGTTCATTAGTACAGAGATCCACTTTCAAATTAGTTTCCGTGATGTGCTTCTTCACCTCCTGCTGAGTGACCCCCATTGAATTCATTCTCTCTGACAGCAAATCCAGATGGTCCATCACGTCCTGCCACCGGCTCTGCTCTTCAGTAGCATGAGTCGCCATGTGGCCTAGCAAGATCTGCGTCTGTGCTGACGGCTTCGCTGGCTTAGAGGGTGCCGTGATGGATCACAGACAGAGATCAAACGTGGAAAAGTGGTGATGCAACAGGGTCAGACACTGTCCTCCCCTACCGCGTGCAGCACCGAACCAGATCACCGCCGCCTGGAAGTGAGGCTCGACCGAGGAATTTAACACGGAAACGTTGTTCCGCAACCCAAGTCGAAGGACACTTCCTCGCCGTACACCACCGCTCCGCAATCAACCACAGCGTACGGAATTTTACACAGAAACAGTCGCTCTGCAACCCTCCGCTATGAATCGACGCGAGCTAGAGATAGAGTGATCGATAAGGATGTGCTCACTATGGTTCCACCGCCGAACCCCGTGCCGATGCTGAACCCCAGTCGAAGATGAGCCGTAGATGTGGACGCTGAGTGCGCGTCCAGCCCCGTCGCGCCGCCGCCGTGCGCTTGGATCCGCTGGTGAAGCAGATCCTTGCTGCCGCCGCCTTAAGCCGCCGCGCTCGCCGGATCTCGTCGATCCTGCGAGCTCCCGACACGCCGCCGCCGTGCGCCTGTGCTCGGTACGAATACGAGCTCCCGTCACGCCGCCGCCTCGTGTGTTTGGCTAGTGGATTGGGGATGGGTAGGGTAGGGTAGCGATCCGAGGAACTACTGCCTTTGATACCACCTGTAACACCCGTAACCGACGGCGATCGCCGACGACGTGAGCGCAGAGGGATGGATCGCCGGAGCTGAGACGGAACCGAGAGGAACCTCTCTGTTTCACGTTTCTATTTCTGAATATTCGATGATTGTCTTTACACGCCACCGAACCGTATAAGACTGAAAAGCTACTGGTCCGCAGGACCCACATGTCATAGAGTGTCTATTACATAATATGGCCGATTACGCCTTCAAGTAGATAAGACGACTTCTCCTCTTTACGCCTTCACCCCATAGCTGTGACAGGGGCTGGGGGCCGGGGGACGGGGGGCACAGTGCAAACAAGCTGAATCTGAAATGGAAGTCAACAGAACAGAACAAAACGTCACCGTGAACAACGCCACCGCCGCCGCCGCCTCCGACAACGCCGCAGACACAGAAGACAACGCGGCGGCGGCCGCCGCCTCAGACAACGCCGCTGCCGCTGCCTGCGACAACGCCGTGGACAACACAGCCAGCGCCACTGCAGACAACGCTGGGGCCAACGTCTCGCAACTCCCAGAACACGAATTTCAATTTGACAAGCAGGGGGATTCGAGTCCGAAATGAGAGGAGCGAAATTAGATGGGACCACGAAACAGAAAACAATCTGTACAGATAAAACGCACGAATCTAAACATACATCTAGACCACACAAAAGTGGAAGAAAACAGCACAAAAAATATGCTGGAAGATATTTAGAAATTCCGAATCGGTTTTACCAATTATAACTGTTTTTGTACTGTTTCCCCACGAAAGAGGTTCTGGTGCTGTGGTGCACGGGGAGGGATATGTGCCGATTGGGGTGGCGCTGAGTCTCATGCGCCGACTACGTGACCATAAATTAGTCATACGTGGGTTTATTACAGTGGGCTGAAAAGACTATATTGGGCCATACATAAAAAGCATTGCCGGAAGCAAGTATAAACATAAAAAGCAAGGCTATACATAAAAAGCAGTGCGGGAAGCAAGTAGTAAACAGAAAAACGCAACATGCGTGCAGGTACTTTTGCTGACATCATCAATATGCAACAGCTTTTGAAAGTTTAAAAAGTTGTATTTCCTAGACAGAGTCTCAAAATTAAATTCCGATTACACCATTGCGTTTCTTACGATAAATCCTTCAAAACAAGATCCCACATGGATATATTTAGAAAAAAAAGTATTAGATAATATTTTTCTCAAAAAGATAGAACTTTTTTTTAGAAAAGATAGAACATTTTTTATTGAGCAGATATGGTGTTCAAAGTCCTTCTAAAAATTCTTCTAAATTAAAATATATATATATATTAGACATAAAATATGTTATATAAAGAAAAAAATTATTTTGTTAAATTCCACACAAAATATAATCATAGAAATCTCATTGATACGGTGTGAACGTAACAAAATACATTATAAAACATCACGTATATATACTACGTTAGCATCACAACAAAAAACATAAGAAAAACATAAAAATAATAAAAAGAACATCACATGTATACTATATGAACATCATATAATACATTGTAGAACATCATATGTATACTACATAAACATCAAAAAATATATCGTAGAATATCACATACTACGTGAACATCATAAACACAGTGGCGAACCTAGGATCTCAGACCAGGGTAGTCCTATTAAAAAAATCATGTGTAATACTATAAAATCCAAACAAAAAGTTCGGCAAACATATAAATTAACCAAATTACGATAATACATTTAAAAGGTTCGAAACTTACATAAATAGGTCCGAAACTTACTCAAATAGATCATACATAAGATAAGGTCTTACAAAAAAAAACTACAATTGCAGATGTGTCATTCATAATTGAAGGATCAGCACAATACAGATATAAGCACCACGCATCATATGCAATCATGCGGGCAGAAGCTTTTGCCCAAACAACATTTTTCAGGTGTAAAAAAATGCAGTAGTATCCTTGTGCACAACAAATTTTCCAGTAAAAATTCAGTCCAAATACATGCATTCTTCTGCGGTTCCTTCTGCAGATTTTCTCCCTCCCCACTCGATGCCCCAACAAGGCCCAGTGGCCTGTGGCCCAACTTCTCCCACGCAAGGCAGCATACGGGCCGCACCGCAAAGTTAAGAGAGAGACATCGGCACATGGTTCGCTCGTGTAGTGTTCACAGTTCACTCCTTTATTCTGTCGTGTTTTTGGTTTACGAAGAGTAATAATAGAATTTTGGGTCAAATTTGTGGGTAGTCTTGGGCCTACCTGGACTACCCACTGAGCCCGCCACTGCATAAGCATAACATGTATACTACGTGAACATCATAAAATATATCCTAGAACATCACATGTATACTACACTAACATCACCTCTCAATAAAATACAAAAATTAAAAGAGTAAAAACTACGTAATAGGAAAACAAACAAGGAATAAAATAATACAAGAAAAAAAATAAAAATAAACTATCTATAGTGAGTGTGGGCCACCATCTACAGTATCTGGACACACCATGCACTAACTATATAGCCGATATCTAGTAACCCATCAACGAGCAAGTAAAACATAAAATAAAAAATAGAATAAAATATAAGAAATATTAGAAAATAAACAGAGGAAAACAACCACCCGAGGTATATAAAAATAAAATAAATAAATAACTTAGATAAAGATGACAAAAAATAAAAAAATCACTTATATACTACACGAACATGATATATATCTTATGTCAAAAAATTAAAAATAAAAAGATAAAACTAATTCATAGAGTAAATTAAAGAAAGAAACATAAACAGAAAAGAAAAAGAATACATAGAAATAGAAATAAAAGAAAAACAAAAAATGATAATAATTAATTAGAGTAGAGTAAATAGAAATAAACAAAAGTTTAAAGAATAAATAAAATGAAGAGAAGAATTAAAGACCATAGAAAAAATATAAAAGGAAAAAGAAAAGGACACAAAGCTAGAAAAGAAAACCAAAAAATATTAAATATAAATAGAAAAGGGAAAATAATAAATAGAATAAACAGATACTAAAAGGAAATAAATATATAGAAAAAATAGAAAATGCTAACGTCATGGAGGACCTACGTGAATCTAGCCACTCCATAAGCTAGCGCGTCGGCAGAGTCTGCTGCTTCTCTATGTGATGTGATATGGGCCTGGTGCACTTCGATTCTCGGCCCAAAAATAATAATCTGCAAAGGTGGTCGACGCCACGACTTGCATCCGACTGATCCGACGGGAAGATTAGCGGTGGTGCACACTGCCGCACCGGCACATAAATTGGCCTAAGGATTTGGTCCGAGATGACCGAATTCCAGTGAAAATCACCTATTTCGGTGAGTCCTGAAATAATATTATACTGGTAAAAAACTTTCGATTAAATTCATAATTTTAGTCAAGTCTAGAGTTAACAGGGGTACGGGTCCAGTTGTACATGGATTTTCTAGTGGAGTCCAGAGTCCTCTTCCGCACAAGCAAAGAAAACGGTGAACAAACAGGTCCTGTTCCTGGCGTCATGGATAACGTGTGCTCAGAAGACCGTCGTCATGCATGACATGACTTCAGACATGGGAAATGACTCTGTCGCACCGGCTGATGTGCGTCCCGTCTATAAAACTGTACGAGGAGGACACCAGACCATCAGCAGCAAGCTAAAGCGTTCCACTACAGAAACGAGCCATCTCTTTTATTCTTTCGCAGGCAGAGGAAATGGCCGGCAGCGGGGAGGAGGCGGCGGCGGCGGCGGCGGTGGTGCAGAACAAGAAGGTGGTGCTGAGGAGGCACGTCACCGGGTTCCCCACCGAAGACGACATGGAGATCACGGTGGGCACTACCGAGCAGCGTGTGCCGGCGGGCCTGACCGCTGTGCTGATCAAGAACCTCTACCTGCCCTGCGACCCCTGGATGCGTCTCCGCATGAGCAAGCACGACGACGGCGCCAACGTGCCGGCCTCGGATTTTGTGATCGGAGAGGTACGCGTCCAAATTTGCTCCACCGGCCACCGCCGATTAGTCTCTTGTTAAGCGCCATTTGGAGCTTTAGAAATTAGAATCATAGGTGAAGAAATCTGCATGTGATTCATGAATCAGGCCATGGTCAATTACGGTGTGGGCAAGGTGATCGACTCGACGCACCCAGAGTTCATCGCCGGCGACCTCGTATGGGGGATGAGTGGATGGGAAGAGTACACCCTCGTCACCCAGCCGGAGTCCCTGCACAAGATCAACCACGCCGACCTGCCGCTCTCCTACTACACGGGCGTTCTTGGTCAGCAACCTGCATTTTGTGTTGTTCCTCCATTCTCTTTTCAACGTCTACTAGTAACTGACTGACGATGCGATTCTGGAACCACCACTGCGACGTTGCAGGCATGCCGGGGCTGACTGCGTACGCTGGGTTTACCCAGGTCGCCAGGCCAAACAAAGGCGACTTCGTGTTCGTCTCAGCAGCGTCGGGCGCCGTCGGGCAGGTCGTCGGGCAGCTTGCCAAGATCGCCGGCTGCTACGTGGTCGGCAGCGCCGGCTCCGACGAGAAGGTGAGCCTCCTCAAGACCAAGTTCGGCTACGACGACGCCTTCAACTACAAGTCCGAGAACGACCTCAGCGCCGCGCTCAAGCGCTGCCTCCCCGACGGCATCGACATCTACTTCGACAACGTGGGCGGCACGACACTCGACGCCGCGCTGCTGCACATGCGCCACGGCGGCAGGGTCACCGTCTGCGGGATGATCTCGCAGTACAACCTGGAGGAGCGGGACGGCCTGCGCAACCTGTTCTGCATCATCCCGAAGTCCATCCGGGTGGAGGGGTTCAACGTCAGTCGCTTCCATCATCTGTACGCGAGGTTCGAGGAGGAGATGGCTGGGTACATCAAGGACGGGAAGGTCGCCGTCGTGGAGGACGTCGTCGAGGGCATTGAAAGCGCACCGGCAGCTCTGATCGGGTTGTTCTCTGGCAAAAATGTAGGGAAGCAGTTGGTTGCTATTGCAAGGGCATGAGTTGAAGCAGGAACTACATCGTAGTGACGAGACGAGCAAAACAAGTTTTGTGCTACTTGTGTGATGACAGCGCGGACCGGCGGTAATAGAGGTGCTCTGTACCGGTCCTTGTTATACGTAAGAGAATAATATCAATGTTGTGTATTGTGTTGGGAGAAAAAAAACATATTTATAATTTGCATTTCATCAGCATATTCACATCTGAATGAATGCCAGTGTAGTTTTATTGGAAGTTGATTTCAGTCATGATAGATCTACGAAGCAGTCGGTTCACACTGATGTTATTCCGTTGTATTACTAACGTGGTTATTATGGAAGCAAGCCAAATGGTCCGCTTTCAAAAACTAGATGGTCTAATATTCTCTTGGTTTCCTTTTCCCTGAGGGTGGTAAATATCACGTTTTTAAGGTGAAGGACAGCTAGGTTTTCAACAAAATAGAAAAGGATACCAATCACATTATGGGACAATTAAAAACTTGTTCGGAAAAACTACCAAATTAGATGTTGAAAGCTCTCTCATGAGAGGGATCTCATAGTGTGTTGTTGGTCGGTTTCACTATTAAAAAAAAGATTTTTAGAGACGCCTCCCTTTTCTAACAGAAGCGGTTTTCTTAGTACGTCATCTCTAACATTCGCGGGAGGCACTGTAGCTATACAACTGTTGCTAAAAATCATTTTTTAGGGGCGGTTCCATTAAGAAAACCGCCCCTAGAAATGTTTATGTTTTTAGGGACAGTTCTATTAAGAAAACCGCCTCTGAAAATACGATTTTCAAGGACGGTTGCTCATGTCAAACGTCTCTAAAACAAGTAATTTTTAGAGACAGTTTTGTTAAGTCCACCACCCCTAAAAATCAATTTTCAAGGGCGGTTGACTAAGTTAACCACCCTTAAAAATAGCTGCAGCACAAATAATTTCATATCTATTTTAAATGAAGTCGGATGAAGACAAAGTTTATATAAAAATTGTAGAGCTCGACGAGATCAAAAATTTTATAG
Source organism: Miscanthus floridulus (assembly GCF_019320115.1). Lineage (NCBI taxonomy): Eukaryota > Viridiplantae > Streptophyta > Magnoliopsida > Poales > Poaceae > Miscanthus > Miscanthus floridulus. The sequence goes on along the minus strand of NC_089589.1, from coordinate 55,513,203 downwards.
TCGATAAAATTTTTGTTTGAGATCATTTAGGATTCCAAATATATAAATTAATTCTTAGATTTTGAATTTCAATTTTTTTAATTTTTTAAATGACCTTGGATGGAGAAATGTCATCTATCAAAGTTGTAGTACTCGATGAGATCTTAAACTTTGTACCTGAAAGTTTTCTCATTTAAGATTGTTTATAAGTTAAAATATTAATTGCAAGATTCGTGTATATTAGTATAATAAATAGACAGCATCGTAGAACTAGACATAAGTGACTGTGTGGTGTAATGGTATGGCATGGAATGCGCGAGAAAGAGGTTGTGGGTTCGACGGTGTCTGCACTTATGCACTTATTCAAAACAAGTGAAAAATAAATTTTGTGAGCTATGGCTGGTCCTCAGCCCTGCGGACTTATTTTCAGAGGCTGAAACCTCTTAAAATCAATTATTTTTACAATCGGTGGTATAGAGGCTGAAACTTCTGAAAATCAATTATTTTTACAATCAGTGGTATTGTAGCGGTTTTTCAAACCGTTCCTGAAAACCTATTGTAACCATCTGTAAAAATCTTTTTTGTACTAGTGTTTGCCCTAGCAAGGTCAGCTAACAAGCCTAGGTACTTCTTTTTAGATAATGGATTTTCATTAATCAGAGCTCTATATTCATGAAGGATATGCTTGTAGCCATTAGATTAGAAAATAAACACCGCTAGTGTCTTCAGTATAGAACCATCACATTCAAGAGTACTTTCAGCAATTAATCTTCCTTTAGCAACCGCCGATTCCATTATTGTCAAAACATATTGCAATTATTTGTACTACGATCAAACAAGTTATACTATTATATACGTTCATATAACTGTTGTCGTGATGGCATGGCTGTGTGACAAAATGCCTACTTCATCCAATTCTTTTGTGTAGACAGTTTTAACGCCAAGTAAGGTCCCGTTCGTTTGCAGGGAATGAGTCCCTGGAAAAAATCCAGCCGGAACAGTAGGCTTAATTTATATAAGGAAGCAAATCTGGAATGAATCCTGGACCTGGAAGGAGCTAACCGAACGAGCCCTAAATGAATGGTCTAGATTTCTCATATATCCATTCCGCTATAAAGGTATTGAAGTCCTCTGGGACTTTGTGAACAGTGGCAAAATTCTATAAAGCTAATAAGATGCCCTATAACAATGATGAACAGGAACAACACAGTATGACGTATTTCATAATATGGATGAAATTAATTTCTGAAATTACTCTATCTAAACCCCTTCTAATAAGCTGATTCGATCCATAAGACTTGATCCAAAATATAGTGGATTAAAAATTTGCATCTCACCTAGCGCAACCACGCAACAAGCATGGCAACAAACTCTCAGCGATCCACTCGTTCCTTCCATCCTTCTTTTTCTGCACTTCGCGACGATCCTCGTTGCTACGACCGTAACACTGTTTCAATCTACGCCGAATGCGGTATAGCCATCAAGGATATCAAGGGAAAGCAAGAGACTAAGGGCAAAACAAAGAGGGAGGATGACACCAAACTGTTTTTTAGGGAAGGACAAGCCTTAATTCTCTTTCTTCTTTTTGTCCCTATTTTTATTTCTCCTTTGCACATAATCGAGCGCGGGCTGTGCTAGGTATGGAAAATATGTGTGCTACAGGTTTTGGAGAGACCAAGATCAAAATGTGGCAGCGCTGGGAGAAAAAGAAATGGTTGCGGCCATAGGTTGATAATAATCTCTATCTCTTCTCTTGTCTTCTCTTCTATACTATATATATACACATAAAAGACTCTAAAATCATTATATGTCCGGTGATACTGTCGGCGAAATCTAGTCGGCAGTCTACCGGCGGGTATACCCACAGTAGTAGATGATCGGTGGAGGTGCGCGTAATAGGAACCGGATGGTGACACGGGCGTAGAGACAGCGGTTTAGACAGGTTCAGGCCATCTGATCGACGTAATACCCTACGTCCTGTGTCTTTGGTTGATTGTATTGAATATGAGATGAATTTGAGGGGGGTCCCTACCCGCCTTATATAGTCTGGGGATAGGGTTCCAAGTCGGTTTAGGCCTAGATCTATTCGGTTATATGGTATGTATTTACAAGGAATACGATATCTATCGTATCCAAAAAGGTCTTCCTTCATCACCAAGATGTCTTCTGATTGCCTTGCGGTGCACGCCAACCAGAGCTGGGCACCGTAGGCCTTGATCTTATGGGCTGGACTTCCCTTGGCGGTGCGGCCTATGTCCATTGCCGTGGGTACCTAGGGTTATACCCCCCACAGCTAGTCCCCGAGCGCTTTGTATCCGCTGAGCAACGCCGTCTTGATCAAGTCTGAGCAGTTTAACTTGGAGTTAGCCAGCAAATCTGGCAATCTGACCAGTTTAACTGGTAATCCAATCAACAAAACGAAATGTCGACCAGTTTAACTAGTAACCCGATCGGTGGAAATTGAAGCCAGCCAATTTATCAGGTGACCTGATCTCGGACTTAGCCAAGTGAGGCTAGCCAAGGATGTAAGGAGCTCAAATTTAAAATTTAAAAATTCTCCACCTTAGGTGAAGTGTACAAACTTAGGCTTCATTAGCGAAGTAAGATGATCATCATCCATGACTTATGCAAAGGGGATATTAGTACTGATATATGCGCCGCAAGGTGCAATATATATATTGTAGTCCCCAAGCCTGACAGTAGGTGAAGAAGACACCTGGTGTTAGGATCAAAGAATTTCAACAATCACTTAGTCAAAACAACCAATTTCCAGCTTAGTCGAGCACACAGCTAGTCCCCAGCTTAGCTAAAAAATTAGTAAGAAGAAAAACAGTACATTCACCGCAAGATGAAGTGTACACACTTAGTCCCCAAGCCTGCTGTAAGATAGAAAAACATCTTGTAGCAGGATCAAAGAATTAAGTGTAAAAGACAAAATTGTCGCACTTAGCATTGGACATCTGGAGTAAAACTTGATAATATCGAGCGGTAAAACGTGGAGAAAACAGAAAGTGCTTAGCACTGGATTGCTATGATAGATATACTTATCAAAGCCCCTGATGTGCCGCCCAAGATCAGCACCCTGATCTGGGCAGCATGGAAAACCTTGATATCACACATGACATGCAGCGTCTGCAAAATATAGTAAGCCAACAAGCGAATCGGCAGACGAAGTCCCTAGCTTAGCTGGTGAGCCCCCAGCATAACTGACGATGAAACGATAGACAATCCAACCAGTTGGTTGGCGAAGAATCAAGTACCGAGCAGCCCAACCAGCTAGTCAGTGGCGAAGTGAACGCTGAGTAGAAGTGAATGCCAAAAGGTCCAACCAACTGGTTGGCGACGAAGTCATGAACCTAGTGGTCCGACTAGTTGATCGGCGGAGAAATCTGAAGGCCAGATGGTGCGACCACCCAGACGATGATCTTGCAATACAAATATATAGGACGGGTAGTACATGATTTAAAACTAAAATATAAGAACTCGATGATGAAGAAACCAGAGCGGAGTTTATCAGGAGCAATGTATCGGTGAATTTTGTATCATGCAGAGTAGTTTATGTTTATTTAGAGTTTATTCATAATTGTATAAAGGACTAAATCTCCATGCTTAGCACTGGACATAGGAGTAAAATTTGGATAGTGCTAAGCACTTAAAAATGGAGAGAGTACTTAGCAATTAATTGTGGTGAATTTTGTAGAGTGCTTAGCACTATACCATGGCGGAATTGAAGAACATGGTGAGATTTGGAGAACATGGAGAGATTTGAACATGGAGAGATTTGGAGAACATGGAGAGATTTGAAGAACATGGAGAATGCTTAGCACTATACCATGGCAAACATTAGCGCCCCATGGCAAAAATTGGAGATCGTGGCAAAAATTGGAGACCTGTGAAAAAAATTGGAGATCATGGCAAAAATTGGAGACCTATGGCAAAAATTGGAGATCATGGCGAAAATTGGGGACCCGTGGCGAAAATTGGATATCGTGGCGAAAATTAGAGACCCGTGGCAAAAATTGGAGATCGTGGCGAAAATTGGAGATCGTGGCGAAAATTGGAGAACATGGAGAGTGTTTAGCACTATACTGTAGCACGCCACTATCGACGAAATCTAGTCGGCAATCTACTGAGGGGTATACCCATTGTAGTAGATGATCGGTGGAGATGCACGTAATAGGAACCGGATGGTGACACAGGCACAGAGACAACGGTTTAGACAGGTTCAAGCTGTCTGATCGACATAATACCCTGCGTCCTATGTCTTTGGTTGGTTGTATCGAATATGAGATGAATTCGAGGGGGTCCCTACGCGCCTTATATAGTATGGGGGGTAGGGTTACAAGTCGGTTTAGGCCTAGATCTATTCGGTTATATGATAAGTATTTACAAGGAATATGATATCTATCATATCCAAAAAGGTCTTCCTTCATCGCCAAGATGTCTTTTGATTGCTTTGCGTGGGGCGCGGAGAGGTGACGATCGGGAGCAAGTGGCCGGAGCAGATGGGCTCGGCTCGTCGGCCGGACTGGCAGCAGTAGCACACGGGGCTATGAGGCCGAGGTCGGGGCTGTAGGATCTCTGGTACGCCTAGAGGGGGGTTGAATAGGCCTATAAAAATTCAACTCAAACCGAAGTCAAATTCACCCGCGGCATTGCCGCTCCGTGAACACGGCACTACCATACCTATAGGAGAGATTAGTTCACAGTTCAAAATCTACCCAAGAAAATTTAGAGCATGTAAATTTCTTAGCTTCCTGTAGGGTGGTAGATCACAGATCGACAACAGAAAATGGTGGCAACACCACACACAAGTAGATCGGCCTCAATCCTAGAAATCACCTCAACAACAACAAGAACAGAAGTGTAGCAACACAAGCAGAAGATGACACAAGGATTTATGCCATGGTTTAGCTCACCACTAAGGCTTGCCTATGTACACGTTGTTGAGGTATGCCACAAAGGCTTAGGGATTTGCAACCCTACCTCGTTCTCTAGTCAAGAGAGTGAACTGTTGAGATGAGGGGTGATTTTACTTGCTGCAAGAGGTGGTTACAAACCTCCCGGGGATACCACACAAGTTGGCAAGCTCCACGGGTGATGCTCTAGCCGGCTAGGAGCCAAGCTCCAAGAGTAACAAATACAACCACTGGCCAAATGTGAACCAAGTGCTCTTTAGAGTTCGGAATCAATGGAACTGCTCTCAAATCATGTTTTGGACCCTTATACCTCAAGGATTGATGGGGAAATCAATAGATTTGCTTGAGGGCTTGAGGTCAACAATGAAGTGAGAGAGAGAGAGAGCTCCTGCTCTATTTTGGGTATGTTTAAGTGAGGAAGAAGAGAGCATGTTAGTTCCTTCTATTTTTCTTACCGTTGGAGAGGAAGGGCAAGGTATATATGCCCCGCACCCCCCAATGGTCACTTGAATCATAGATAGCCGTTGGGGAGGAAAGGGAAAGGTATATATACCTCCAGCCCACAACGGACACCGCACCCAAGAGATCAGGTGAAACAAGGCCGCGACCAAAGGATCGGGCGAGCCAGAGCCCGTGACCTTAGGGTCGAGTGAGACAGAGCCCATGACCAAAGGGTCGGGTGAGCCGGAGCCCGCAACCTTGTGGTCAGGTGAGACGAAGACTGCGACCAAAGGGTTGGGTGAACCGGAGCCCGCGCCCACGGGGTTAGGCGAGTTCGAGCTCGCACCCAAGGGGTCGGGCGAGTCAGAGCTTGCACACAAGGGGTCGAGTGAGTCACAGCTCACACCCAAGGGGTTAGGTGAGTCAGAGCTCACACCCCGTAAGACAACAAGGGTAATAGTGAAGTGTAGACTATCTTGGCTGTGAATCGGAGGATGCTTGTGGTTGTTTGAGCACTTGGTAGCATATACTAGCTCAAGCATTATCTCCCTTTATAGTACGGCTTTTCCTATACTCAAATTCAAGATATAAAAGAATCTTAAACCTCTTTTGAGTTTGAAGCCATCTATATTTGTAATTGGGGGTTCCTCCATTTCATGTAGCATCCTCGAATATAAATCTTCTGCTTGTCATCTCAATAAATCTCATTAGTTCTCTAGTTGCATGGTCATTATCACCAAAACCCACAATTAGGGCTTGATTGCACTTTCAATCTCTCCCTTTTTGGTGATTGATGACAATCCAATTAGAGCTTACAAAAGTTATGAAATAAATACTGAGATTTTCAAGCCATAGGTGTAGAGCCTCCCCCTAAGTATGTGAATAGAGAATTGAATTCTCAAATTGGCATAAGAAGCCAAGATTCACATTTTAGTCAAAGTGATGGGGCTCCCCCTACATCCATGCTCCTGTGGAGTGCTACATACTGTGTTAGATATGTAAAACGTGATGCAAATGACAATTTATGCACAAACTGGTTTGCTGTTGTTGCTGAGTGCGGCACTACTGCACTTACTATAACGACACAGATCAGAACAAACACCACATAGCATGTGATACATATAAAGATATATATTCTAGCATAATTGTATGACAAGCTACAACATAGATTAATATATGTTCATATCCCACATAAAGAGTCAAATAGTAGCATTATTTCACAATTTACTCTCACCTAATGAAGACTACTCTAAATGGATATGAACAAGACTCTAGCTGCAGCAACCTCCATGGAATCAAAAAAGTTGTTGACCCCTCTAATTTTCTCCCCCTTTGGCATGAAGCACCAAAAAGAGAAGAAAAGAAGAAAGATCAACACCTACTCGTCATCTCCCTAGATGTCCGTCCAATCAATATCATCACCTCCTATGGCAGTCCTGGCACCACCACCACCATCATCGTCATCGGAGTCAATACGTGCATGGCCCTAATGGTGAGTAGTGGTGGTGTATCGAGTGAAACTAGTGGAACGCTTCGGCTCCTATCTCTGACGGTATCTCTCTAGGGTCTCATCCGAATCTGCTGCTCGTCCTTGCTGCTCCTCCTCATCAACATCATCCTCATCACATGAATCTTGTCGGAGAGACTCAGAAGCTCATACTATGGAGGTGGAATAGGAGAAAGTGGTGGAAGGTCCTATCCACACTGCTGACGCTGCTCAAGCTGTGTCTCATACGCTCTATCAGCTGCATAGGTACACTTGCCGAAGATTGCCTTCAACCACTTGCCAAACTTCTTCATCTTGCCTCCTCTGTGAGACCTAGAGTGGAAAGACTCAGGGATATCTACATGAGCATGAGAGCTCCCCGCTCCCTAAGTAGCTACAGCTGGCTGGGTCTTCTCAATTTTGTAGACGGTATGCATCTCATCCTTTGGAAAATAAAATCCAGTGACCCTCTCAATCATGAACAAGAGGTAGGGGGCATAGGGCAGCCCCCTCCTCCCATCCTCCACTACAAAATTTAACTCAGTCCACATGAATCTAGGGACATTGAACCTGTTCCCACCTGGAGCAAATCTAGCCAACACATTTCTCACATAGCAATTAATATCTGAGGCTGCTCCATCCTTTGGGTTGATGGTGTTCCTGATGAGGTTATTGAGGATGTAATAGAAGATATGTAGACCACTCCTCTTGCCATCTGCAATCCTTCTATTTCACCACATGTAACTGATGTCACAGATCTCAGCTCGAGGCTCATCATGAATGTAAGTGTAACCTCTATGCTCCTCCCCAAAGCCAAGAATCCGGCTGAAAGTGACAAAGTCAACTCGGTAGTGCCTACCATCAGTCATGCAGTGAATCTCATCATAGGTCTGGTCATAGAAGTATGTGGCATGAAACTATGCAAGGACCTCCTCATTCTAGTTATACTATAAACCCATGATGTCTAAAAGCTAGAACCTATCATAAATTTTGATTACCTTGTGAAACTCAGGCTCCTCCTTCTCCTGCATCTCATCCCAATCAATATACTACATCTTGATGATCTTAGTTTTCTTGGATGCAAGAATGGCAGTGGCATAAAAGTTGGAATGAAACTAATTCTAGATTCTGTATTCAATGCCCAAATCCTTGCGCACTGCATAGGGATTGAAAACCTTAAGCAACCAATCTTGCCTTGTTTCTTGTCACCACGCCATTCTCATCTTGCTTGTTCTGGAAGACCCACTTGGTGCTAATGATATTTGTGTTGGGTCTCTCCACCAAGGTCCACACTTGGTTTCTTTCAAAGTTATTGAGCTATTCTTGCATGGCCATCACCGAGTCTGGATCACCAAGTGCTTGTTCTACCTTAAGAGGCTCCAAAGAGGAAACAAACGAGTAATATTGACAAATGTTTGCTAAATGTGAACGAGTTGTTACACCCTTTTGAAGACTCCCAAGGATGTTGTCAACGAGATGATCCCATTAAATTGTTTGCCTTAGCCATGGATGATCAATGGCCTCTTGTCCATCTTCTGGATCTTCATTATCTTCTTGCTCGAATATGGGTTGTAGGTTCTATCCTTGAATCGGAGTTGGACTTGCTGCTGCTGTTCGAGGGAGTGTGGCACTACCGCTCTATTGATTTGCAGCAGGGGTCTGCTCCCCCTCAAAATCAGGCACATCAGCGGAAATTGGTGTAGCAGCAACTTGAGGAACCACCACTTTAGTGACTTCATCTTCTTGTGGTTTAATGTCACCAATAGCCATTTGCTTGATTGCTTCACTTGGTGGATCCTCCTTTCCTACAACACTTGAATCAACTTGCTCCACTTGAGAGCCGTTAGATTCATCAAATGTCACATCTACCGCAATCTCAACTCTCATAGAGGTTTTGTTGAAGACACGGTAGGCATGCTCATTTGATCCATAACCAAGAAGAAAACCTTCATCAAATTTAGGTGCAAACTTAGAGATTTTGGGTTTCTTGTTAAGTATGAAACACTTGCACCCAAACACTCTAAAGTAAGACACCTTAGGCTTGTTACCAGTTAGAAGCTCATATGAAGTTTTCTTTAACTTCTTGTGTAGGTAGAGGCGGTTGATGGCATGGCAAGCGGTGTTGACAGCGTCACACCAAAAGATGTTTAGCGTCTTGTACTCATCTAGCATTGTCCTTGCCATGTCGATGAGTGTACGGTTTTTTCTCTCTACTACACCATTTTGTTGAGGGGTGTTTAGAGTTGAAAACTCATGCTTGATGCCCTCTTCATCAAGAAACTCCTCAACTTGGGTGTTCTTGAATTCAGTCCCATTGTCGCTTCTCATTTTCTTGATGGGGAGACCGAACTCCTTTTGATCTCTTCTAACAAAAGTCTTTACTCTGTCTCTAACTTGACACTAATCAAATAAGAAAAATACCCAAGTGAAACGGGAATAATCATCAACAATAACAAGACCATATTTGTTACCCCTAATACTTAGGTAGGCGACCAGTCCAAAGAGATCTATGTGTATGAGCTCCAATGGTTGTGTCATGGTCATGATGCTCTTTGGTATAATCAATAAGAAATGGACACATATCACCTATATACATTGACCAGAAATAAATAATCAATACAGACCTTGATCATGATACATAAGTTGCCTTTTATAAATCATTTTCATGCACAATATGAAAATTTTCAGTTCTTTTGCCTAGATACTAGTTTATCAAACAGAGACATGCTAAAATTCAAACCACTTTACAAGAATCAAGTATATTTAGCTCACTATGCAAAGCACAAAACCTTGACTCATCGTGGGGCTCTGTGAAGATATTGGCTAGTTGCTTTTCGGTGCTCACATGGCGAATTTTGATATCCCCTTAGGTTTCATGGTCTCTCAAGAAATGATGATGGATGTCTATGTGCTTGGTTCTAGAGTGGCTTACGGGATTGTTTGCAACCTTAATGGCACTCTCATTATCACACAAGAGTGGGATTTTAGTGAAATGACATCCAAAATCTTGAAGAGTTTGACTCATCCAAAGTAGTTGGGCACAACATGCATCGGCTGCAACGTACTCGGCCTTGGCAGTGGAAAGGGCTACACAATTTTGCTTTTTAGAACTCCATGACACTAGGGATCGTCCAAGGAATTGGCATGTCCCCGAAATGCTTTTTCAATCTACTTTGCAACTGGCGTAATCGGAATCTGAATACCCAAGTAGATCAAACTTAGAGCCCTTTGGATACCACAAACCAAGGTTAGGAGTGTGTACTAAATATCTCAAGATTCTCTTAACGGTCACCAAGTGACACTCTTTCAGGTTAGCTTGAAATCTAGCACACATACACACACTAAGCATAATATTGGGCCTAGATGCACACAAATAAAGTAGAGAGCCAATCATGGAACGATATACCTTGGCATGCATGTCTTTCCCTTCAATGTTGAGATGAAGATGTCCATTGATTGGCATGGGAGTTTTGATAGGCTTGGCATTCACCATGTCAAATTTCTAGAGAATATCATGGGTGTACTTCGTTTGACTAATAAAAGTTCCATCCTTCACTTGCTTGATTTGAAATCCAAGGAAGAACTTCAATTCACCCATCATGGACATCTCAAATCTCTTGGTCATGATCCTACTAAATTCCTCACAAAAAGAATGATTAGTACTACCAAATATTATGTCATCAACATATATTTGGCACACAAATATATCTTTGCCAACTTTGTGAGTAAAAAGGGTAGGGTCGGCTTTGCCTATTTCAAAGCCTTGTTTAAGCAAGAATTACTTAAGGCATTCATACCATGCTCTTGGTACTTGCTTAAGCCCATAGAGCGCCTTTTGGAGTTTGTAGACATGGTTGGGGAACTTGGGATCTTCAAAATCCGGTGGTTGCTCAACATACACAAGTTCTTGAATGGGGCCGTTGAGGAATGCACTCTTCACATCCATTTGATATAGCTTGATTTTGTGATGAGTGGCATAGGCTAGAAGCATTCGGATTGCTTCAAGTCTTGCCACCGGTGCATATGTTTGCTCAAAGTCCAAGCCCTCTACTTGAGTGAAACCTTGAGCAACCAATCTTGCTTTGTTTCTTGTCAGCACTGCATTCTCATCTTGCTTGTTGCAGAAGATCCACTTGGTGCCAATGATATTGGTGTTTTGTCTCTCCACCAAGGTTCACACTTGGTTTCTTTCGAAGTTATTGAGCTCTTCTTGCATGGCCATCACCCAATCTGGATCACCAAGTGCTTGTTCTACCTTAAGAGGCTCCAAAGAGGAAACAAATGAGTAATATTGACAAAAGTTTGCTAAATGTGAACAAGCTGTTACCCCCCTTTCAAAGACTCCCAAGGATGTTATCAACGGAATGATCCCATTGAATTGTTTGCCTTAGCCTTGGATGATTAATGGCCTCTTGTCCATCTTCTGGATCTTCATTATCTTCTTGCTTGAATATGGGTTGTAGGTTCTATCCTTGAATCGGAGTTGGACTTGCTGCTATTGTCCGAGGGAGTATGACATTGCCGCTCTACTAATTTGCAGCAGGGGTCTACTCCCCCTCAGCATCAGGTACGTCAGCAGAAATTAGTGCAGCAGCAGCTTGAGGAACCACCACTTCCGTGACTTCATCTTCTTGTGGTCTAATATCTCCAATAGCCATTTTTTGATTGCTTCACATGGTGGATCCTCCTTTCCTACAACACTTGAATCAACTTGCTCCACTTGAGAGCTGTTAGATTCATCAAATGTCACATCTACCATAATCTCAACTCTCCCGGAGGTTTTGTTGAAGACACGGTAGGCATGCTTATTTGATCCATAACCAAGAAGAAAACCTTCATCAAATTTAGGTGCAAACTTAGGGATTTTGGGTTTCTTGTTAAGTATGAAACACTTGCACCCAAACACTCTAAAGTAAGACACCTTAGGCTTGTTACCGGTTAGAAGCTCATATGAAGCTTTCTTCAACTTCTTGTGTAGGTAGAGGCGGTTGATGGCATGGCAAGCGGTGTTGACAGCGTCACACCAAAAGATGTCCGGCGTCTTGTACTCATCTAGCATTGTCCTTGCCATGTCAATGAGTGTACGTTTTTTCCTCTCTACTACACCATTTTGTTGAGGGGTGTATGGAGTTGAAAACTCGTGCTTGATGCCCTCTTCATCAAGAAACTCCTCAACTTGGGTGTTCTTGAATTCGGTCCCATTGTCGCTTCTCATTTTCTTGATGGGGAGACCGAACTCCTTTTGAGCTCTTCTAACAAAAGTCTTCACTTTGTCTCTAACTTGACACTTACCAAACAAGAAAAATACCCAAGCGAAACGGGAAAATTCATCAACAATAACAAGACCATATTTGTTACCCCGACACTTAGGTAGGTGACTGGTCCAAAGAGATCCATGTGTATGAGCTCCAATGGTTGCATCGTGGTCATGATGCTCTTTGGTGGGTGAGATACGCCAACTTGCTTTCCGACTTGACAAGCGCTACATATCCTATCCATCTGAAAGTGAACATTTGTTAGCCCAAAGATGTGTTCGTCCTTTTGAAGTTTGGCCATGTTCCTCATCCCAACATGGGCTAGTCGGCGATGCCAAAGCCACCCCATGCTAGATTTTACCACTAAACAAGTCTTAAGATTAGCTTTACTTTTGTTGAAATCAACTAGGTAAAGCTTGTTCTTTAAATGACCCGTAAAGACAATAGAGGAATCCTCCCTTCTAAAGACTTCCACACCCTTATCCATAAAGAGACAATTGTGGCCCATCTAACACAATTGAGAAACAGACAACAAATTATAACTCAACGAATCAACATGTAATACATTTGTAATTGAATGCTCAAGAGTTATAGCAACTTTGCTGAGACCAATCATATCCCCTTTTGAATTGTCTCCAAAGACAATATTTTCATTTGAGTGCGTCATCGGGGAATATGATGAGAACATACTCCTTTCTCCGGTCATATAATTTATACATCCACTATCAAGCACCCAACTTGATCCACCGGAGGAGTATGCCTGCAAAATAGATTTAGTTGCTTGATTTAGGTCCCTAATTAGACTTGGGGCCTTGCAGGTTAGTCACAAGAAATTTAGGAACCCAAATAGAAGTATTCTTATTTATGTTGGCTTCCTTTCCAACATATTTGGCAGCCACTTTTCCACTGCTGTTGTTCCTTAAAACAAAACACGAAGTGAAGCTTTGTCGAGGTGGTTGAAACTTTGGTTGATAGGCATACTTATTCATAGTGCCCCACCTGATTCCTTTGGCTTCTGCTGAGCCTATTTCTGCTGGGACACCTTCTTCTTGGGCTTAGTTTGATCAGGAGCAGAATTTTTAGCCTTCCCATTTTTGCAGGGAGCGGCATAGCCGGCCTTCACTGTGGCACTGCCGCTGTCTATGCAGGCTGATTTGTACCAACTCTTTCCTTTCTCTCAAACTTGACACACTCATAGCCATTTATGATCTTTCTTCCATTTGTCTTGGCTCTTGTAGTGTGCCCAAGCCCATGCTTGATTGAGGGGTGTCTCCCTTGCTTGAATTGAGACACTTTTGAATTATTTCCCTTCTTGTCACTTACTTAAGCCTTACCACTCAAGCAGCCCTTGCCAATGATATCATTGAGTCTAGCAATTTCTTTTCTCATTGCCTCCATATTTGCAAGGTTAGTGGAATAAGCATTCAAATCAATATTATAACATTTTTCACAACCTTGACTAGTGGAGGTAGTAGAGGCATCCTTTGCCTTAGAGGGATGTGAGTTGCTATCCCAAAGAATATTATATTGCAGCTCAAGTTCTTTGTGCTTTTCATCTAAGTTACAATAATTTTTCTTGAGAGCAATATTTTCTTTCTTTGTGATAGCATGGTCCCCTTGTTCTTTGGCCAAGGCCTTGCACAAGGATTCCACCTCACTTCTCTCTAATGCAAGAGCTTCCTTGCTAGAAATGTAGAGATCCTCTTGTTGGATAAGAGTTTCCTCTCTAGATTCTAGCTCGGCTTGGACACTCTCTAAGTCCTCCATTAGCGTAGTGATGAATAATTTGGTCTTTCCATCCAAATTTTTAGTAATCATGTTTATTTTTCATCACTAGATTCATCACCACTAGAGCTATCACCAATATCACTACTAGAGATATCACTAGGAGGTGGGGTTGGAGGAGCTTTGGCCTTAGATTTAGATTTTACCTTCTCACCCTTTGCCATAAGACAAATGTGAGGGGAGTAGTAGTCATCATCGGACATGTTGGTGAAGAGTCTTGGTGAAGAAGATGGCTCATGGATAGCAATGGTTGCAACTTTCTCATCTTCTTCACATGGGCTTTCTTTAGTTGAGTCCCATTCGTGCCCAATGTGAGCCTCTCCCATGTACTTCTTGCTCTTTCTACGGTCGGCTTTCTCCTCTTTCTTGTTCTTCTTGTATTTGTCATCCTTGATCTCATATGGACACTTGCAATGAAGTGATCGGTGCTTCCACAATTGTAGCATGTCCTTTTTTCTTGTTTGGAAAGCTTCTCTTCACTACCTTGTAGCCTTGCTTCTTCAACCCTTTGTGATACCTCTTCATAAAGAAAGCAACATCATCAACTTTCTCATATTGATCATCATCATGTTCACTCTCACTAGAGGATGAGGTGGTCTCTACTCTTTCTTGAACTTGCTTGCTTGCTTGCTTTGGGCTTGCTAGTTGAAGCTTGTTGGTTGATCTTGTACTTGCTTGTAGAGCCTTGCTTGCTTGATTTGTTGGCCTTGAGAGCTACATCTTTGATCTTGATGTCCTCTAACTTTGCTTGCAATTCTTCAAGTTTCTTCCTCTCATTTGCTTCTTCCCTTTGCATGTCAAGGGTCAAGATCCTCCCAAGTATATCATTTGGTGTGAAGTACTCAAACTTCTTCTTGTCTCTAATTAGAGTGACTACAGTCTCATTTCTAGGTGAATAAGCTTCCAACATAATCTTGACGATTTTATGATCATCTAGCTCATTACAACTATAGCCTCTAATCTTGCCCACCATTGTCATCAACCTATCAAACATCTCTTGTGTCCCATCTCCATCCAAGATTACAAACCGGTTCAGCTTTGATATCAACAAGTTAATTCTTGCCATTTGCACTTGTCAACCCCTTCATGTGTTAGGTGCAAAGTCTCCCATATTTGCTAGGCAACATCAACTCCAATCACTCTATTGTACTCATCACCATCTAAGGCAGTAAGCAACACACTCGCGGCTTGACCATTTAGGTGAATGATTCTCATCTCTTCTAGTGTTGGATTCTTGGGATCAACTGGTGGCTTAAATCCATTGCAAACAACCTCCCAAATGCCGGGATGAAGACCTATAAGATAAGCTCTCATCAAGTGCTTGCACTTGTCAAAGTTAGTCCCATCGAAATGAGGTAGCTTGCCCGCGGGCATATTGATGAAAGACTTGCGATCATGGTTAGTCATAGATATAAAAGAATAGTTAAAGGATACGGCGGCATATTTGTTATCATCATTCTTCTTGTCCTTTCATTTCTTGTCCCTTCTTGCTATGCACTCGGTAGGACTCATCATCGTCACCATCTTGATGTCGCTATCTATTTGTACCAGGCTGTTGGGGGAAGCCCTTATAATGCAAGTAAAACCCAACTTAATGTCTTAATCAGATAAATTAAAGGCGGCTACAGAGACTTATTAGAAAACTCTGAAAATTCATATTTTTTCTATAATTAAATTTGTGCTAGCTCAAACTAAACTTGGTAAATTTTATCCAAATATTAAAACCTTTGATTTTATTTAGTGTTTTCTATGCACAACCCAAAATTGAAAATTTTGAGGTGTGACAGGATGCTAATGCGCTTTTATTTGAAGATTTCAATATGATAAATAAACTAGCTTTTTTGGAAATAAAAAACTTACTTTGACACCTGTTCCTTTTCTTGGCTGCCCTGCAGCTTACATTTTTTTCAATTTTTTATTTTCTATCTGCTCAATGTCGCTATCTATTTGTACCAGGCTCTTCGGGACGCCCTTATAATGCAAGTGACACCCAACTTAATGTCTTAATCAGATAAATTAAAGGCAGCTATTGAGACTTACGTAACTAGTGACGTCGTTGGGTAAAGGCTATACTAGGATTTGACGTAACTGGTTCCAGGACTCGTCATTTTCTGGATAAGAACATGTTCTTGGAAGTTGAAATTTAAAGAAAAAACAATATTCTGCTTAGTTAAAAAGCTATTAAGGATGAAGACAAAAACATGCTTGCGACTTTATGCCTCTCTGACACCGTACGCCCCAGTTCTCCGTAAACATTTTATTGCTTCCCTCTTTTCAATTATTGAGTTGTTTATAATTTTTCCAGAATGCTGATACCAAGCTATGTGTTTTTGTGACACCAGTAGTTGGTGCACATGCTTACAGAGACAAAAGGAATTTCTGAAATAAATAATAAGTCCGCTTAAATCAATTAATATTGAAGGCAGACAAATAAATGATCCTAGCCTGCAGCATCATCATCTTTTATTTTATTTTTATACTCCATCAGTCCCTGAATAAATAGATTCCTAGAGTTGTCTTAACTCAAACTTTTTAAACTTTGATCGCGTTTCTAATTAAACAACTCGTCAAGATTTATGACATCAAATTAGTATCATTAGATATATCATAGAATTTGTTTTGATAATCCCATGTTATGTCATAGATGTTGTTATTTTTTTGATAAAGTTAGTCAAACTTAAGATAGTTTGACTTGCACGGATTCTAGCTAGGAATTGATTTAGAAAGCAAATCGGTTTGGGACTCACTAGACATCTCCTTGCAGATTTTTTTTGTTTGTTGTCTTTCACTTTTTCAGCAAATAAAAAGTTGCCCACGTGACATGTCACACAAGACAAATAAAACAGCGAAAATACACCACATATACTACCATGACAGCTTCTGGAAGATTTTGATGTTTGTTATCTTCCACTTTCACAAAATGAAAATGTGCCACGTCAAGAAAATATAAAAACACACACACAACACGTATAGAAAATCAAAATCTAGAATGAAGAAATAAAAAAAATGCACAGCACACACAGATACAGCACACAACACATATAGAAAATCAAAATCTGGAATGAAGAAATAAAAAATTGTACGTACACAGATGACAACACATATAGAATATCAAAACTGGAATGATAACTAAATACAGCACGTATCCAGCCAATAGAAACAACTCAGAAAGTACAACACTAGTAGAAGACGCGCGCGCCAGGGCGCGTAGGCGGGCAGCCGGAAACATTTTGAAGACGGAGGAAATACGCTGGATGTACGAAAAAACACAAGAATACCAGTTTAAGCATGGTACTTAGTAGTTCACATCCAAACATTTGTACGTAGTTCTTTGAAGAATGAATGGAGAGTGGTTAAGTAAACAACTGGCCACTTTCCTTTCCCCAATATCTGCACAAAGCTGGTACCTGGTAGCAACATGGAGACTAATTAAAAAAAAAGGCGTACTCAGTGCAGAGAGCTCCCGCTCTGTGCGGGGCCTGGGAAATGGTGTCAGTGACAAGTCTACCCTTGCCTGTGCAATATGAGGAGACCGCGACTCGAATCCGGGACCTTCCAGTCACAGGCGGGTAAGGACTCTAACCGTTTACACCAGGCCCGCCCTTCAACATGGAGACTAATTACCTTACAATATTAAAAGCTAAGTGTAGATGACTAACTTTGGAGAACTGAAGAGGTATGTTGCAAGCATCATCAAAGCATGGGAAGATCACACATGCTTGTATATTGAAATACGCTAGATTAATGTAACAGGAATAATTCAACCATTACTTTTCTATTCTTGCACTCTATAATTCTATTAATATTACATAATCAGTGAGGGGCAAAAAACACACAGCAGCAGCCAGTCAGCTTTCCTCACCGGGAAGGTAGCTTAGTAAAAGTTCATCATATATTCAGATATCTTTTTCAAACTGGGTGCCCATCAGCTTCTTATTCCGCGACTTTGTCCTATTGCAATACTTCTTTCTTCTTCATTTTGAGCTTTTTCGGCATCGGTTGCCTCTAGCTGCGGGAGCGTGGAGTTGCTCGCTGTAGACGCGCTAAGCTCACTGCTGCCGGTGTCATGCAACCCAACATCCTCCGGATCGATATTGATGGGCTTCACAATACCGGATCCTCCCCCGGACTCCATACCTCACACGGTTGAAGCGCACCTGAGGTAACCTAGCTCTGATACCACTTGTAGGATCTCTGGTACGCCTAGAGGGGGGTGAATAGGCCTATAAAAATTCAACTCAAACCGAAGTAAAATTCAACCATGGCACTACCGCTCTGTGAGCACGTGAAAGCTCTAGTTTGGTTTTGGTGAATTGATGAAACCCTATGTGCTAACCTAGTTTATCAAAGTGATTATGAGACATGTGGCACATTCCAAGTGGTTCAACAAATAAGATCATGACATGATGATGGTAATGCCATGGTGATGATCAAGTGCTTGGACTTAGAAAAGAAGAAAGAGAAAAACAAAAAGCTCAAGGCAAAGGTGAAATTGATAGGAGCTTTTTGGTTTAGTGATCGAGACACTTAGCGAGTGTGATCATATTTAGGATCGATAGCCGTACTATTAAGTATGGTGAAACTCGTATCGAAATGTGGTTATCAAAGTGCCACTAGATGCTCTAACTCATTGTATATGCATTTAGGACCTAGTGGAAAGCTAACACCCTTAAAAATGTATGTGAAAATATGCTAACACACGTGCACAAGGTGATACAGTTAGTGGTTGGCACATTTGATCAAGGGTGGTAAAGTTTGGGGTCAAAAGGAGAAATTTCGTATTGACCGGACTTTGCCTTGGGTAGTGACCGGACTCTGACCCTGCATCTATTCAGTGGTGCGCAGTGAAGGCCACCCTCGGTCCTTTGACTGAACGCTGAGAAGAAATAGGACCAGACGCACTGGGGGTGCATCCGGCCAGGTGATGATGTACGCTGACGAAAGCATCTGAATAGGCTAGTAAGGACCGGACTTTGGTCCGTGTCCGATCGCCTATGATCGGATGCGTCATGGTCAAGAAAAACCGGCTCTAGAACATTACTGGAAACAACCGGAACTCTAGTGATGGAGCATCCGATCACTTGAGCAGTGCGTCCGGTCGCAACTTAACACGTGGCGCAAAGCAGACTAGCCATTAAGATCGGGCGATCGGCATTTGAAGCCAAGGACACTTGGCGAAAATCTAAGGACCGAACGCTGGGGTCCTGCGTCGGTCAACCTGACCGGTGTGTCTGGTCAGCCCGTGTTTCACTAGACAGAGGAGCCAATGGCTCTATTCATGGAGGCTCTCTATTTAAGCCCCATGGCCGGCTCTAGCTCACAATCTTTGGCCATTTGCATTGACATAGCAACCTTGTAAGCTAGCCAAAGCCCTCAGACTCATCTCCATCATTGATTCATCATCTTTGTGAGATTGGGAGAGGAATCCAAGTGCATTTCTTGAATGTTGCAATCTAGAGGCACTTGGTATTCATGTTTTGCTTGGGTTTGGCTTGTTACTCTTGGTGGTTGCCGCCACCTAGATGGCTTGGAGCAGCGAGGATCGTCGAGCAGAGGTTGGTGATGTCTCCGGCTCTAATCGTGGTGATTGTGAGGGGTTCTTGACCTTTCCCTGATGGAGAGCCAAAAGGTACTCTAGTAATATTGCTCATGGCTTGTGTCGATCCTCATCTTGTGTTGGTTGTGTGGCACCCTATTGAGGGTTTGGCGTGTGATACCAATTAGCGCGTGAAACCTCCAAGTGAGTGAATCGCCACAACGAGGACTAGCTTGCCGGCAAGCAAAGTGAACCTCGATAAAAAATCATTGTGTCATCATTTGATTCCGAGGTGATTGGTCTTCATTGGTATTCATTCTTGTGATTGATTGGTTGATTCCTCGACTTGGTGGTATAACCATCTTACTTCTCTCTCTTTACATTACAGCAAACTAGTTGTCAAGCTCTTTAGTGTAGCTAGTCGTGAGAGCTTGTTAGTTTGGTTAGTGTGGCTCTTTAGTTAGCCTTTGAGAGCACACTAACTTAGTGTAGTGACATAACTATTGTGTGGATAGAGACTATAGAAGCTAGAATTGTGGTAGATGGCTTGCATTTTTAGTAGGCTAGCGCAACACTTGCTTCGCCTCATATTTGTCTAAACCGGTTTTACTAAGTGTTGTTGTAGAAATTTTTTAAAGGCTATTCACACCCCCTCTAACCATTATGACCTTTCAGCACTGGCACTGCCACACCTGCAAGAGAGATTAGTTCATAGTCTAAAATCTACCCAATGAAATTTAGATCGTGTAAATTTCTTAGCTTCCTGTCGGGTGGTAGATCACAGATCGACAGCTAAAAATGGTGGGAACACCACACGCTAGTAGATCGGCCTCAATCCTAGAAATCACCTCAACAACAACAAGAACACAAGTGTAGCAACACAAGCACAAGATAACACAAGGATTTATCCATGGTTAGCTCGCCCCCAAGGCTTGCCTATGTTGACCTTTGAGATCAATAAGTTAATTCTTGCCTTTCTCACTTTGTCAACCCCTTCATGTGCTAGGTGCAAAGTGTCCAATATTTGCTTGGCAACATCAACTCCAATCACTCTATTGTACTCATCACCATCCAAGGCACTAAGCAACACACTCATGGCTTGACCATTTAGGTGAATGATTCTCATCTCTTCTAGTGTTGGATTCTTGGGATCAACCGGTGGCTCAAGTCCATTGCAAACAACCTCCCAAATGCCGGTATGAAGACCTATAAGATAGGCTCTCATCAAGCTGCTTCCACTTGGCAAAGTTAGTCCCATCGAAATGAGGTAACTTGCCCACAGGGCACATTGATGAAAGACTTGCGATCATGGTTAGTCATAGACATAGAAGAATAGTTAAAGGATACGGGCGGCATATTTGTTGTCGTCATTCTTCTTGCCCTTTCATTTCTTGTCCTTCTTGCTGATGCACTCAGTAGGACTCATCATCATTACCATCTTCGGAGCTGCTAGATAGCTCACTTGAAGATGCATTGGAGGCCTTTGCTTCTTGTTCCTTCTTCTTTCTTGCTTCTCTTCTTTTTCTTCTAGCTTCTCTCTTGAGTCTTCTTTCTTCTTTTCTTGCTTTCTTCTCTTCTAACTGCTTGCTACTCCTTCTTCTTCTTTTCTCTTGCTTCTCTTTTCTCTTTTCTAGCTGCCCTTCTTCTTCTTATTTCTTCTTCATTTTGAGGCTTTTTCGACATCGGTTGCCTCTAGCTGCGAAAGCGTGGAGTTGCTCAGTTGTAGTGACGCTAAGCTCACTGCTATCGGTGTCATGTAGCCCAACAGTCCTCTGGAATCGACGTTGATGAGCTTCATCACACTGAATCCCCCCTGGGCTCCTACCTCACGTGGTGAAGCGCACACGAGGTTACCTAGCTCTAATACCACTTGTAGGATCTCTAGTACTGCCTAGAGGGGGGGTGAATAGGCCTGTAAAAATTCAACTCAAACCGAAGTCAAATTCACCCGCGACATTGCCGCTCCATGAGCACGACACTACCGCACCTACTGGAGAGATTAGTTCATAGTTCAAAATCTACCCAACGAAATTTAGATTGTGTAAATTTCTTAGCTTCCTGCAGGGTAGTAGATCATAGATCGACAGCTAAAAATGGTGGGAACACCACACACAAGTAGATCGGCCCTCAATCCTAGAAATCACCTCAACCACAACAAGAACACAAGTGTAACACCACAAGCACAAGATGACACAAGAATTTATCCCGTGGTTCAGCTCACCACCAAGGCTTGCCTATGTCCACGTTGTTGAGGTTTGACACTAAGGCTTAGGGATTGCAACCCTACCTTGTTCTCAAGTCAGGAGAGTGAACTCTTGAGATGAGGGTTCATTTTACTTGCTGCAAGAGGTGGTTACAAATCTCCTAGGGCTGCCACACAAGTTAGCAAGCTCCACAGGCGATGCTCTAGCTGGCTAGGAGCCAAGCTCCAAGAGTAACAAACACAACCGCTGGCCAAAACGTGAACCAAGTGCTCTTTAGAGTTCGGAATCAAATGGAACTACTCTCAAATCAAGTTTTTGGACCCGTATCCCTAAAGGATTGATGGGGAAAATCAATGGATTTGCTTGAGGGCTTGATGTCAACAATGGAGTCAGAGAGAGAGAGCTCCTGCTCTATTTTGGGCATGTTGAAGTGAGAAGAGAGAGCAGGTTAGTTTCCTTCTATTTTTTCTTACCATTGGA
This sequence comes from Miscanthus floridulus, assembly GCF_019320115.1. Classification (NCBI taxonomy): domain Eukaryota; kingdom Viridiplantae; phylum Streptophyta; class Magnoliopsida; order Poales; family Poaceae; genus Miscanthus; species Miscanthus floridulus. The sequence goes on along the minus strand of NC_089589.1, from coordinate 55,491,118 downwards.
GAGGAAGGGGAAGGTTATATATACCCCCACCCCCCAACGGTCACTTGAATCACAGATAGCCATTGGGGAGGAAAGGGAAAGGTATATATACCCCTAGCCCACAATGGACACTGCACCCAAGAGGTCGGGCGAGACGAGGCCGGCGACCAAAGGATTGTTTGAGCCAGAGCCCATGACCTTGGGGGTCAGGCGAGACGGAGCCCTGACCAAAGGGTCGGGTGAGCTAGAGCCCATGACCTTGGGGTCGATGAAAGACCTTGTTTTGGTTTTGGTATTGAGTGACAACCTAGGTGGACTAATTGTGTTTATGTGAGATACATATGTGATAGTCCATAGGTACATGTGTGTGAGCCAACATATGCCTTGGAGGTGCAATGGCTCGGAGATGTTGCAAAGCTCACACATATGATGATGAAGGAGCTCATTGCACATGAGACATGACATTGAGTCATGTGATCAAGGTGGAGAAGATCAAGACATGACTTGGCTTGATGGACCGGTTGCAAGTGTGAAGGGCTAGTTGTGTGATGACTTGGCGCCGATGGACCGAGGCAACGGTGAAGATCAAGTGAAGTCAAGATCGATGAACCAATATGATCACATGATGATATGAAGTGGATCATATCTTGTTGATCGTGTTGGTGCATGTGTTGCATCGACATTGAAGGAGATGGAATGGAAATGCGCAAGGCAAAGGTATAACCTAGGGCATTTCCATTTCACCGGTCATAGGTGTGTACAGAAGTTTATGACCGGGTTTTAGGATAGATGGCCGTACTATTAAGAGGGGAAAAACTTGTTTGTATATCGGTCATCTAATGCCCACTCGAGTGATCTAAACTTTTGCATCATTGCTAGGATCGAGTGGCATGGCAAGTTGAGTGGCTAATCCTTTGAAAAATGATTGTGAAAATGCTAAACACACATACACATTGTGGTGTTGTCGGCACAAAAATTTGGAAACCCTACACCGGGGACACGCAAGCAAGCCAGAATGATCCAGAGATCTGCTTGGCTTTAACACAAGACCAGTCGATCCTATGAATCCCGAAGGCGTGCTAGTCAATTTGACCTACAATTGGCAAGGAGAGAAAGTTTTTCAGTAATTAGGGTGGAATATGCCGGTTTTGCCCAGATAGTTTCCAAATGTGCCGCTTTCGGGAGCAGCCAAACAGAAAATTGACTAAATAGCTGATACGAGAAGAGAAATCGGTTGTTTAAGGACTTTGATGATCATGGGTCATGATTGATTTATAATAACGAGTACAATGCACCCAGTTTTCAGTGATTCCTTTCCCTTGAGCTATTAATATGTACGTATCAAAGATACATCATTGGCTAAATTAGATTTAATAATACATGGTACAAAGACAATGAATCAATGAAAAAGGGATTATACCCACAAAACAATCGACTATTTAATATAAATAGATCTACGAACTGTCTAGATCTAATTTATTACCATCAACAGTGAGGTTCGACCAGATCGATGTAGCTATGATGATGACAATAATATAAAACCAGAAAATCCATAAAACCGACTATATGTCAATAGGTTCATGAAAGCGTGCCCTATCTATGAAAGCACGGGCAAATCGGCTAAAATAGCCAATGCATGCATAGCAAATGAACAGAGTACATATCTCAATCATGAATAAAACCACTAATCGATAATCTCTAATCTATAGTCTTACCAGTGAGGTTCGACTGGATCATTGCAGCTATGGTAGTGTCATTAGATTATATTTCATTAACTAGTGAGTTTATCCAAGATCGAAACATGTCTTGAATGCATACTATGCTTGATCGGAATAGAGATAAAATAGCCGATCTAGCATATTTAAGCCACAAATTTATGAGATTCATAGTGTGATTAGACTAGAAGACGACCAATTATGATGATATGATGATGATCTATCTCTATTTCAATTAGGTGACTTGTTATGATTAATAGAACATTAATTATAACAAGATCGATAACTGGTGAATCAACCAAAAACAGCAAGGAAAGTCTTACTAATCTTAGTCGATTCGGTAACAGGTGATATTGTGTTAAACAACAAGTTATTAACACAAGATCGATAACTTTGATCTATATTATTGATTTGTAAGAGATCAATCAGCTGATGCAGCCTTACAAATAATGATACAGATCAATAACTAACTTATACTAAAGCTCATAAGAGGTCGGCCGGACCGATGCAGCCTTACAAGCAAAAGTATAAGCGATGACGGTACTTACAGACAAGCTAGAGGTCGATCGGATCGATGCAACCCTGCTTGTGAAGAACTCGTCTAGATCTATAGTACTCCTCCCTAAGGGTTGGCATGAAGTCAAAAAAGTAATTGGTATTGATTGATTGATTGTCTCTTTACAATAGTCGGGGGTCCAATATTTATACCTAGAACCTAAACATGAATCCTACTCAAATACGACTCATTACAATTCTTGGAGGTAAAAGAAAACATTCCTAACTTAAGATGACTTAGACCCTAATCTTTTCCTTTTTGTAAGTCCGACATGTTTCCCCTCGACGCCATCCGTACGTAGTCCGTTGATGTGTCTGCTGATGTTATCTATAAAATAGCCGATTCCGAACTGCATCAAACCAGCTGATTACATTTGATCGATCCCTTGATGATACAATCTTAGAAGCTTCGAGTTCCCGTATTCTTCTTTCTCAAATTTTGGTGTAAACACATGCCCCCTAATTTTGGGATAAAAATAATTTTATTCCAAAATTACCACGTCTATACCCCTGATGGGTCCATAGTCACGGGTAGAGAACCTTGATGTAGAGCCTACTATATGTCACCTTCACCAATGTCCTTGTCTGCTTATGAGCCCACACTTCAAAGCTTCACGAGAGCACTTTTGCTTCACGGGCGCTTGGATTCAATCTTCTAGATCGACTATAAATGCCTATCCAACTCTGGCAAGAACAACCCAACAACTCAGTTATGTTTCTCCTCTGCTTGCCTCCTCGAGTCCCTTGGCTTTGCTAGACCCTCCATGGTCTAATCCCTTACTATGAGGGTATTGAGTGGTTAGAAGAATTCTTGTGCGTAGGGTGATTATGTCGCACATTTTAGCGCCTTGTCGAGAAAGAGGATCAGCTGCTGTGGTTAGAAGAATTCTTGTGATATCACTTGAGTCTTCTCACCATCAGCGCAGAGCTATTCTAGTATTTGTAATGGTTCAAATATGTGGACACCCCCTTGTTCACTCTATCAAATGCTCATGCCAAGAAATCTATGGGATATATGGGCATCCTTTTAGCAGGCGGTCTCCTTTCTCCCCTGATGCTACTTCTATTAGTGGACTGATATGACTTGGCCCACGATGACCTTCGGCCTTGTGGGGATCCAGACTCCCTTTGATCCAATGAAGTCTTAGTGGGTCCAACATCGGTTAATGTAAACCTTTTGTATCAATCCCACGGTATCTATAATTATGGTAAGCAATAAGTCTGAATCCATCGTGTTTCCATGAACCATTCCCTGAATTTCCGAAGTGTTGATCCGTTTCCATAACTGACTTCAATTCCATAACTTCGACGAAGTCTATCTTCTCATCTCCCGGGCTATATATACGGGCCATGGTTGTGGATCGAAAAACAACCTGCTTTGTCCCAAACCTTCTGTGTCTTTGGTATGATTTGCTTTCTAATAGGCTCGAAGACATGGAGAACGGCAAGAGAACTGCTGAAGAGGCCCTTGATGAGTCTGTGCCACCACACCATTGTCTTCGTCACTAGGAGAATGCAACCCATGATCTTGGGCGGATGGACTTTCATCTGAACACGTTGTAGGACGCTCTCACCATCTTGGAACATATGGCCAACTCCACTCAAGCGAGGTTGGCCGAGGCCGTGGCTAGAATCATGGGTGAGATATCCACCATAATTTTCTATTTTCTTAGTTTTGTCTTCAAGATCTTGATTATCCCTTCTTTGAATCCTTTTAGACCTATCGGCCCAATTGGAAAGCCTTCGATCAACTGTAGAGTATGTGGCAGAATTTGTCAACGCCAGGGGCATCGTGCTGGCAGTTTGCCTGTACAATGTCCCAAACCGCGTCAGAGAAGTTGCCCTTCATAGTGTTCATCATGGCGCTACCATGGCATTGGCTATTGGGCAAGCCCGCTCTGGTCATGAGCTTCCACTTCTTCCCCATGGTTTCCTAGCCACCGAACATCCTGAGGACCATGAGCGCCTAGTCAAGGACTTCTTCAACACCGCCAACTCCATAGCCCTTGCTTTCCAAGCCAAAGACATAGTGAACAAAGTGTTCCCCGGCTCTTAGTTTGTAATAGGAGAAGCTAGCAAACAATTTCTTTGTTTAAAGTGACTCCCCTTTTGCCCTGTCCTCATGTTTTGCAAAAGTGAGAAGCCGATCATGATCAAAACCTTGTAATCACTGGCTGTTAAGTTCTTTCAACTCTTAATATGCCGCAATGCAATTCTGATTTTTCCAAGGAAGAACGGTCGCATCTCATATACCAGTTTGTAAGGAGAGCAGTTATCTAGCCTGTTGCGTGTCTCCTCAAGGCTCGGTAGAATAGCCATTTTGGATTAGCCCATTTCGACTCCTGATTCGATCTGACTCGATTAAATCTAAAAATGGCTCTCATGGTAAAACTTTTCAAATTCCTTCCCGGTCATCAATCACCATGTTTTCCCTCGGTACTGGCAGAATGGCACTCCCTCTTCCATTAATTGGGCTTGCCTTTGCATATTCCCGATATCGACAATCCCGTCTTCGGGCTAAAATACAGCCAAGGGCTCTGGCTTCAAGCACATACACTGCAACATCTGTGCACTTCTCCACTTCAACCCCTTCTCTGTGCACTTCTCCA